>NW_027262224.1:0-37367 GCF_902827115.2 Pseudochaenichthys georgianus | reverse complement strand
CCAACGGACTCCAGATAATCTGGGGAGGATGCTCTAAAGTCTGCTAACCAGTCCTGCAGAAAAGAAAAGTCAAAATCAGAAGAGATGGATTCTGGGGACAATGCCCTGCTACTAAATGACACGTCAAGTGCATAGTCTGAAAACACTGACTGGGGAGAATCTGGTCTGGTAGGGTCGAATAGGTTTTCTTGACACAGATCAGTACTTTCCCAATCTGAAAATAAGGATTGTGGTGTAAATGACCTTTGCCTTGACAATTCTACATGTTCACCCAGATACTGACAACTGTACTGAGGAACAGGTGAGTCTGGAGAGACTGGCCTATGTTCACTTTGAGATGCCACTGACTCTGTGGAGGATACTTTAAAGTCTGCTAACCAGTCCTGCAGGTGTGAAAAGTCAAAATCAGATGACATGGAGTCCGGGGACAATGCCCTGCTACTAAATAACACATCAAGTTCATAGTCTGAAAACACTGACTGGGGAGAATCTGGTCTGGCAGTGTCGAATATGGTTTCTAGACACAGATCAGTACCTTCCCAGTCTGAAAATGTTGATTGTGGTGTGAATGACCTGTTCCTTGACAATTCAGAATCGTAACAGATATGGGGACATCTGAACTGTGGAACTGGTGAGTCAGGAGAAAGTGGTCTTTGTCCACTATGAGACGCGACTGCCTTTGGAGACTGTGATTCCACTTTTGTGACCCAGTCCTCTATTGAGGAGTGAGTCCACTTGTTGTCTGATGACTCTAACTGAGGCCCAATAGGAACAAATTCAAATGGTTTGCAGACCAACAAAGCTTCTGCTATACTTTCATGCGTTAGGCCTTGCACAACATCTGCATATGTAAGAGCTCTTGTTGTGGACAATGGTGGGGACCCAGATATAGTTATGCTCGATTGTTGAGCACCAACTGGTAAGATAGATGAATCTGGCGAATCTGGTCTATTTTCATCAAATAATTCCTCGAGACAGAATCCGTTATACTCAATATCTGACAGTGTTGACAAAGGTGATACTGGTCTATTTTGAGAGTAGTGCAAGTAGTAGTCACAATGTTGACTTTCCATTATGCCAAAGGTTATTGCACAAGAGAAGAAATGTTGCCCAACGGACTCCAGATAATCTGGGGAGGATTCTCTAAAGTCTGCTAACCAGTCCTGCAGAAAAGAAAAGTCAAAATCAGAAGAGATGGATTCTGGGGACAATGCCCTGCTACTAAATAACACGTCAAGTGCATAGTCTGAAATGACTGACTGGGGAGAATCTGGTCTGGTAGGGTCGAACAGGTTTTCTAGACACAGATCAGTACTTTCCCATTCTGAAAATAAGGATTGTGGTGTAAATGACCTTTGCCTTGACAATTCCACATGTTCACCCAGATACTGACAACTGTACTGAGGAACAGGTGAGTCTGGAGAGACTGGCCTATGTTCACTTTGAGATGCCACTGACTCTGGGGAGGATGCTTTAAAGTCTGCTAACCAGTCCTGCAGGTGCGAAAAGTCAAAATCAGATGACATGGAGTCCGGGGACAATGCCCTGCTACTAAATAACACATCAAGTTCATAGTCTGAAAACACTGACTGGGGAGAATCTGGTCTGGCAGTGTCGAATATGGTTTCTAGACACATATCAGTACCTTCCCAGTCTGAAAATGTTGATTGTGGTGTGAATGACCTGTTCCTTGACAATTCCGAATCGTAACAGATATGGGGAAATCTGAACTGTGGAACTGGTGAGTCAGGAGAAAGTGGTCTTTGTCCACTATGAGACGCCACTGCCTTTGGAGACTGTGATTCCACTTTTGTGACCCAGTCCTCTATTGAGGAGTGAGTCCACTTGTTGTCTGATGACTCTAACTGAGGCCCAATAGGAACACATTCAAATGGTTTGCAGACCAACAAAGCTTCTGCTATACTTTCATGCGTTAGGCCTTGCACAACATCTGCATATGTAAGAGCTCTTGTTGTGGACAATGGTGGGGACCCAGATATAGTTATGCTCGATTGTTGAGCACCAACTGGTAAGATAGATGAATCTGGCGAATCTGGTCTATTTTCATCAAATAATTCCTCGAGACAGAATCCGTAATACTCAATATCTGACAGTGTTGACAAAGGTGATACTGGTCTATTTTGAGAGTAGTGCAAGTAGTAGTCACAATGTTGACTTTCCATTATGCCAAAGGTTATTGCACAAGAGAAGGAATGTTGCCCAACAGACTCCAGATAATCTGGGGAGGATGCTCTAAAGTCTGCTAACCAGTCCTGCAGAAAAGAAAAGTCAAAATCAGAAGAGATGGATTCTGGGGACAATGCCCTGCTACTAAATAACACGTCAAGTGCATAGTCTGAAATGACTGACTGGGGAGAATCTGGTCTGGTAGGGTCGAACAGGTTTTCTAGACACAGATCAGTACTTTCCCAATCTGAAAATAAGGATTGTGGTGTAAATGACCTTTGCCTTGACAATTCCACATGTTCACCCAGATACTGACAACTGTACTGAGGAACAGGTGAGTCTGGAGAGACTGGCCTATGTTCACTTTGAGATGCCACTGACTCTGTGGAGGATACTTTAAGGTCTGCTAACCAGTCCTGCAGGTGTGAAAAGTCAAAATCAGATGACATGGAGTCCGGGGAC
Source organism: Pseudochaenichthys georgianus (assembly GCF_902827115.2). Taxonomy (NCBI): domain Eukaryota; kingdom Metazoa; phylum Chordata; class Actinopteri; order Perciformes; family Channichthyidae; genus Pseudochaenichthys; species Pseudochaenichthys georgianus. Next base: position 34,718 of record NW_027262224.1, on the reverse strand, counting down.
AATGCCCTGCTACTAAATAACACATCAAGTTCATAGTCTGAAAACACTGACTGGGGAGAATCTGGTCTGGCAGTGTCGAATATGGTTTCTAGACACAGATCAGTACCTTCCCAGTCTGAACATGTTGATTGTGGTGTGAATGACCTGTTCCTTGACAATTCAGAATCGTAACAGATATGGGGAAATCTGAACTGTGGAACTGGTGAGTCAGGAGAAAGTGGTCTTTGTCCACTATGAGACGCCACTGCCTTTGGAGACTGTGATTCCACTTTTGTGACCCAGTCCTCTATTGAGGAGTGAGTCCACTTGTTGTCTGATGACTCTAACTGAGGCCCAATAGGAACAAATTCAAATGGTTTGCAGACCAACAAAGCTTCTGCTATACTTTCATGCGTTAGGCCTTGCACAACATCTGCATATGTAAGAGCTAATGTTGTGGACAATGGTGGGGACCCATATATAGTTATGCTTGATTGTTCAGCACCAACTGGTAAGATAGATGAATCTGGCGAATCTGGTCTATTTTCATCAAATAATTCCTCGAGACAGAATCCGAAATACTCAATATCTGACAGTGTTGAAAAAGGTGATACTGGTCTATTTTGAGAGTAGTGCAAGTAGTAGTCACAATGTTGACTTTCCATTATGCCAAAGGTTATTGCACAAGAGAAGGAATGTTGCCCAACTGACTCCAGATAATCTGGGGAGGATGCTCTAAAGTCTGCTAACCAGTCCTGCAGAAAAGAAAAGTCAAAATCAGAAGAGATCGATTCTGGGGACAATGCCCTGCTACTAAATAACACGTCAAGTGCATAGTCTGAAATGACTGACTGGGGAGAATCTGGTCTGGTAGGGTCAAATAGGTTTTCTTGACATAGATCAGTACTTTCCCAATCTGAAAATAAGGATTGTGGTGTAAATGACCTTTGCCTTGACAATTCCACATGTTCACCCAGATACTGACAACTGTACTGAGGAACAGGTGAGTCTGGAGAGACTGGCCTATGTTCACTTTGAGATGCCACTGACTCTGGGGAGGATGCTTTAAAGTCTGCTAACCAGTCCTGCAGGTGCGAAAAGTCAAAATCAGATGACATGGAGTCCGGGGACAATGCCCTGCTACTAAATAACACATCAAGTTCATAGTCTGAAAACACTGACTGGGGAGAATCTGGTCTGGCAGTGTCGAATATGGTTTCTAGACACAGATCAGTACCTTCCCAGTCTGAACATGTTGATTGTGGTGTGAATGACCTGTTCCTTGACAATTCCGAATCGTAACAGATATGGGGAAATCTGAACTGTGGAACTGGTGAGTCAGGAGAAAGTGGTCTTTGTCCACTCTGAGACGCCACTGCCTTTGGAGACTGTGATTCCACTTTTTTGACCCAGTCCTCTATTGAGGAGTGAGTGCACTTGTTGTCTGATGACTCTAACTGAGGCCCAATAGGAACACATTCAAATGGTTTGCAGACCAACAAAGCTTCTGCTATACTTTCATGCGTTAGGCCTTGCACAACATCTGCATATGTAAGAGCTCTTGTTGTGGACAATGGTGGGGACCCAGATATAGTTATGCTTGATTGTTCAGCACCAACTGGTAAGATAGATGAATCTGGCGAATCTGGTCTATTTTCATCAAATAATTCCTCGAGACAGAATCCGTAATACTCAATATCTGACAGTGTTGACAAAGGTGATACTGATCTATTTTGAGAGTAGTGCAAGTAGTAGTCACAATGTTGACATTCCATTTGGCCAAATGTCATTGCACAAGACAAGGAATGTTTCCCAACGGACTCCAGATGATCTGGGGAGGATGCTCTAAAGTCTGCTAACCAGTCCTGCAGAAAAGAAAAGTCAAAATCAGAAGAGATGGATTCTGGGGACAATGTCCCTGCTACTAAATAACACTTCAAGTGCATAGTCTGAAATGACTGACTGGGGAGAATCTGGTCTGGTAGGGTCGAATAGGTTTTCTTGACATAGATCAGTACTTTCCCAATCCGAAATTAAGGATTGTGGTGTAAATGACCTTTGCCTTGACAATTCCACATGTTCACCCAGATACTGACAACTGTACTGAGGAACAGGTGAGTCTGGAGAGACTGGCCTATGTTCACTTTGAGATGCCACTGACTCTGTGGAGGATACTTTAAAGTCTGCTAACCAGTTCTGCAGGTGTGAAAAGTCAAAATCAGATGACATGGAGTCCGGGGACAATGCCCTGCTACTAAATAACACATCAAGTTCATAGTCTGAAAACACTGACTGGGGAGAATCTGGTCTGGCAGTGTCGAATATGGTTTCTAGACACAGATCAGTACCTTCCCAGTCTGAACATGTTGATTGTGGTGTGAATGACCTGTTCCTTGACAATTCCAAATCGTAACAGATATGGGGAAATCTGAACTGTGAAACTGGTGAGTCAGGAGAAAGTGGTCTTTGTCCACTATGAGACGCCACTGCCTTTGGAGACTGTGATTCCACTTTTGTGACCCAGTCCTCTATTGAGGAGTGAGTCCACTTGTTGTCTGATGACTCTAACTGAGGCCAAATAGGAACAAATTCAAATGGTTTGCAGACCAACAAAGCTTCTGCTATACTTTCATGCGTTACGCCTCGCACAGCATCTGCATATGTAAGAGCTCTTGCTGTGGACAATGGTTGGGACCCAGATATCGTTATGCTTGATTGTTCAGCACCAACTGGTAAGATAGATGAATCTGGCGAATCTGGTCTATTTTCATCAAATAATTCCTCGAGACAGAATCCGTAATACTCAATATCTGACAGTGTTGAAAAAGGTGATACTGGTCTATTTTGAGAGTAGTGCAAGTAGTAGTCACAATGTTCACTTTCCATTATGCCAAAGGTTATTGCACAAGAGAAGGAATGTTGCCCAACGGACTCCAGATAATCTGGGGAGGATGCTCTAAAGTCTGCTAACCAGTCCTGCAGAAAAGAAAAGTCAAAATCAGAAGAGATGGATTCTGGGGACAATGCCCTGCTACTAAATAGCACATCAAGTTCATAGTCTGAAACTTCTGATTGCTGAGAATCTCGTCTGTTCTCATCAAACCTAATTTTATTTGGAAACTCAAAAATGAATGTTGGTCTCTCCACCAAGTTAAAGACCATTGGAGTGGGTGTTGGTTGTTGTTGGAAAATGTGACAAGACTCTCCAGATTTGTTTTGATATGTGAGATCAGAGTTTTTTGTGAATGAGTTTTGTTTTTCATTGTGCTTTAAGGTGTTTTGTTTAATGTTTGTTAAATGAGCCTCAGAATGACGTTGTGATTGTATGCATTCAGAGGAATCTGGCTTTAACATAGAAAACCAGTAATCAAGGAAAGATTGACTACTTTTCTGTGATGGTTTTGGTGCTTCGGATGAGGATGGACTTAGCTGAAATGACCCTGACTCGTTTTGACTCAAACAGTCTGTATCTACACTATAGATACTTTTGACATCAGAATGTGAAAGGTATTTTGAGGCTGGAACATCAGTACCAACCATCGGTGCCCTTTCTCCAGCTCTTACCTGCCATGTCAATAAACCTGGTGCATATCTGCTTTTTTTATCGTAACATTTATCAAGAGGTGATGGTGCATTCATAGAATATTGCAAACGATTTGAAGCTACTAATTCTGTTGTCAAAGGGTCACCCTGACGCAGTTCAGTTGGGTAGTTGTAGAATGTAGTGTAAGGAACTGACGTCAGTGGTTGCAAGGGTAGATTTCCCGCTGTATATAGTAAATAATAATCACAATATTGACTCATAAGTTGGGCGCGAATAGGTTCTGAGAGTAAGAGTTCAACAAATGAGAAACTGCACTGAGAAGTCTGTGAATCTGGCGAGGAAGGTCTTCTGAGAAGGCCCCTTTCATTAACAGGTACCAATGGGCTACCCTGCTCCTCAGATGCCAAATTATCTGGGGTGAAGGGGCTGTATTCTAAAAAAGTGAAAGGAAATGTCACATCATCCTCAGGTGCTTGTTGCACAAGAGAGTTGCTATCAGTTGAGTCAAAAGCCATGTGAGAAGGGCAACTCGTTGTAAGACTGTCAGGAAACTTGGTCTCTGGTTCCTTCATTTCAAATGGTTTCATCATGCTGTACTTTGCTGTTGCAATAATGGGTTCAATGAAATCATCAATGAAGGGCATGTTTCCCCAATACCCTTCATTGCACACTTTGGGTTTTGTATTATCTTTCTTGCCTGAATTGATGTGTTTGAACCCCTTATCTCTACCTGCAATCAGTGAGATCTTGTCATGATCAAACAGTACATCAGTACACTTCTGAGAGAGCCTGCTTTTTCTAGCTACATCTGTGTCATATTCAGTCATGACCAGAGTTGTTTGGTGGTCCTCTGGTGGTAAGACTAACAGGCTAGGGTCAGGCAACTGACATCTACTGACAATGGTTTTAGACGTGTCTGTATGCTCTGGTGTATAGCTTGACTTATTGCAAAGCTCACTGAAGTCAGTCTCAGCTTGGTCTGACTCTGATAGGCTCAAACCAAAGTCTCTGACAGATATTGATGATGGTAACTCCAGAAATATAGTTGATTGCCCTTGATCATCTTCCAGAACACACTGCTTCAATGGTAATGATTGGCTGGTGTCATCTTTGACTTGGCTTTGAATTAGAGGGCCACCTTGGAAAGACCTGGTGAAATAAACACTGCAGCAATCTTGCTGTTCTTTCACTTTGAGGCCATAAAACTGTGTCGCGTGGCTCCCCAGTGCTTCTTCGTTTGAAGTGGAAAGTGTACTCACTTGCTCATTAGAATGATCATTACTTGTAGGTTCTTGTGTAATAAAATCCTCAGAGGTCCACAGGTTAGAGTTCAATTCACTGTAACACAGAAAGAAGACTATGTCACAAAATACGACTTAGCATTAATACATTATGTCAAAGCCCCATTTTAACAAGACTAAACATTGTTGTTTAATGACATTGTTCTATATTAACCTACATAAAAAATAAATAAGTATATGTCTTTATGCTTATTGGGCAAGAAAGGTCAAATTATGTGGGACAATTTTATGCTGTCGATGTGTGATGCAGATTCAGGGAATTATTTTAAATAAATAATTTACTGTGGGATCTCAAGGTCCTCCAACAGGTCACCATGCATGCTCTCTGAGTGCGTGTGTCCAGCAGGCTCTGCCCAGGAAGTAATATCCAGTAGCGAAGCAACTGATAGGTCCTCTTCAGAAACAGCTGGGGGTGGTCTGCGGTCTGACTCCACCCTTCTTACGATTCGGGGGCTGTCTGCATCCTCTTGAACTAAAGATAGGGCTACTGACACTGAAAAAACACACACTTGATGAATAAGCTGAGCATTGTGCTAACAACAAATTAAATATAGCCTGGTTTGAGATAGAGCTTTCAAATTGGTGGTTTATTTGGGTACCTTCACTGTGATCCAGTGTCTTCTCGATCTCTGCATATGTTCTAGATGTTTGCTCTTGAACTGACTTGTTCATCTGGGTTTCAATGAGATGGACAATGTCCATGCGGTTGATCTTGGTTAGTCTCTTAATAAGACAGTCCTCTGTGGAGAGATTGAAACAATCATTAATAGAGTAAAACAACTGTAAAACAAATATATAATTAACATAACAAAGTAATGATTTATAAATTGCAAATGTAAGTTTACATTACATCTACAGTGTTAATATATAGATCTATAGGATACACAAATCATCACATTCAAAGTAAGAAATGTTCAGGATTCAAAGTGTTTTTATTTACAAATCCAACTAAAATGTCAATTAAAATCTTTCAGACCATCACACAATGTACCTGTGGCATGTTTGCCTTCCCGCTCAACCCAGCGCTGCAGCAAGGCATGGCTCTGCTCTTGGAGGGAATTAGGATTCTCTGTTCGCACTAATTTAATATCATTTTCACTGAATTCCAGTTCTCTTGCCAGTTCTAGAGCGTTAAAAATGGGATGACAATGTAAACCATATTTTATTTGTTTAGCGGCTAGAACATGGATACATACAACATAAAAGACAAAATACTAGCAACATTATTACATTATTTGACAACTTACCAGTCCAGCTGAAACCAAGAAGATCTGCAACGATAGCTAATGTCTCCTCTTTCCTGTCAGCATCATCCTGCCAATCCACTAAAGAAATTGCCGTAAGAGCCAGTCATTACGTTTTATTATCATGGTCAATAGTTCAAGGTGTAGAATACCATTACCCATACATATATATAAGTAAAGCTTTTTTCCCATTGCAGGTACCAGTCATATATACACAATATTTGATGTGCATATCTTTATGTAATTAATATGTGAGGATTGTATGGTATAGGCTGTTATACTCTGAAATTAAATGTATGTAATGTTGACATAAATGAACACATAGATGGTGGATTTGTCCCTAAGAAGAGGAGTTCTAACTTGTTTACAAGCTATGATAATTTGGTCACAATTAGCACATTATATTTGTAATCATTAGTACAAGCAATGACAGTAATGTGCTGGTAAAGCGGTGCTGATGTTAATATTAGTTAAGCTGTATTAGTAGTACATGTCATATACCAATACAATACAAATTGTCAAAGCTACTTCTTCTTTAACAATAAGGCCATTCAATCTTGAGATTGCAGAAACAGATGTAAAAGTAAATAACCATCATTCAAAACACACAAACGCTCACACACACACACACACACACACACACACACACACACACACACACACACACACACACACACACACACACACACACACACACACACACACACACACACACACACACACACACACACACACACACACACACACACACACACACACAGAATAATACAAAAAGAAAAGGAAAGAAAAGGAGATGCAAATTGGCACAAGACAAATAAAAAAAACATGAAATCAGCACAAATGACATATTCTAAGGAAAATGGGTCTTTTTGCCAAGGACAGGAGATAAGAAAACAAAAGCTCATGTAGGTCTGGCCATACCTGGCATACATTTTGGAGATGGCTCATCGTTGTTTCTCTGCATCTGAGTTTCCACTGTGTCATCCCAGGCAGGCCTTGATTCAAAAACATCTTCTCTCCCAGAAGTTGGTTGCACCACTGGCAACAAATTGCCTTCAGAATCAGAACTGTGTGAGGCTGGGATGTCATAAGTGAAGATAACAGAGTCTGGACTATACAGATCATCAGCATCCAAAGACCTAACAGATGTGTCTGTTGTTGTAGAGAGTTGGACTCCTTTCTTTTGGTGAAAGGAGGAGATTCTCTGAGTTGGAGATTTCTGTTGCATCATAACAGGACATTTGGAAGGGGAAAGGCTGGATTTATCAATTGGTTGACTACTGTCAGAATAACTCCTGTGGGCTTTAATAGAGGATTGATTTGTGTCGCTATCCGCCTCAGATCTAGTCCTACGTTCCAAAGTTGAGCTTGTGTCTAATTTCTTTTTAACGCAATCAACCTCAGAATTCTGTGAGTCTTTCAAGGTTATTTCTGAATGTGGAGGGGAATCATGATGATATGCTGAGGACACCTCTATAACCGAGCACTGATCTTCTTCATCTTCCTCATATTCCTCCTCCTCCTCCTCCTCCTCCTCCTCATCATCATCATCATCATCATCAGGAGAGGATTCTGAGGAACCATGGCTCCGCTTTGAGGTTGCTGTTAATGTTATCTCTGATTGAAGGTCTGCAATGGTAGAGTCCAGATAGCCAAGACCAAGGCTCTCAAGATTTCCAGCGTCACTCTGAATGATGGTAAGTCTCTCCATAGAACTGGGGGAACCAAGCTGAACCTCTACGGAACTGCCAAGATTAGCTTCACAAAGTGGCTTCCCGCTCTCTGACTTGTCACTTGAGTGTTTGATGAGAGTTCTGGGTTTGGGAGTAGGAATGGTTTTATTGGCACCCTGACACTCTTGAAGAGTTGTTTCTGTAATATAATCACTATTCTCAAAAGATAAATACTCTGTTTGACCTTCCCCAGTCATCTTTGGTACAACTTCATCCACTGAATGTTCCCCTATATGGAAAAACGCATATGCTTCTCCTTCATCAAAACTTCTTGTCATATCAATAGCTCCCCCTCTGGTCATTTCAAAAAGCTTTCCCTCTTGAAACTGGAATGGATCAGGGGTTCTCTTGTCACTAGGGGTTCGAACAGGTGTTTCATCAGGAGTTTTACGGTCGTCTGAAGGACTAATATTAATATGTTCCTCAGCCTCAAGCTGTGAATTTAGGACTGCATCATTCTTAGCCTTAAACCCTGCAATGACAGATTCTTGTTCCTCAGTACACACCATAGCATGAGATTGACTAACATCACTTGAACCTGTAAGTGGTGACTGAACTTCGTTGTCATCATCTGAATGGCGCTCACCTTTCACGTGACTGGTAAAAGGTGTTTCAGTTACAGATGGCTGGTCACCTTCTACAGCATCTTTATCTTTATATATATCCGGTCCTCCTTCTGCTGACCGCAAGACAGATAGTTGTGACTGATTTTCCACCTCCTCTTTGATTTTAACACTAATACCTGTTGCCTCACTAAGTGTCTCAGGTGTATTTTGTGAGAAGGTCTTTAAACCTGGGCGAAGGTTTTGATCTGGATGATCTTCTCTGAGATCCCCTGTCTCTAATTTGTCTCTCTTCATATTATATTCCTGATCCATCTCATCAAATGTTTTGATCTTTGCTGCCATTTTGAACATATCCTCTTCTGGGGTAAGATGTTTATTGGTGGCATCATTCTCACTATCGTCTGCTTCGAGAGAGTCTTGCCTTATGCACATGTGAAGATTCTTGCTGTCGCATATGTTGCTGTCAGAAAACATATTGCCAGTTATGGATTCTGAGCAGGAATGAATGTCCTCCTTAATCCCCCTTTCATTTTGGATGATCTCGTAGTTGATTTCTGGCTCACCACGTTCACTGTCATCCATGTAGATATTGTTGTCATAATTATAACATGCTTTAAGCTGTGAGGCATAGTCCTCGTACACAGCCGTTTTGGCTGGAATCTCACATTCTGACTCTTTAGATTGAGTGGGACTTCCCTCAAGAGAGTCTGGACAAGGAGATTCTCTGCTAGGGCTTGGCTCAATTGAATCTGGGGATCTGTCTGAAGATCTATCCTCCATTACAGGACTTGCCTCTAGCGAGTCTTGATGGTATGCCATTATAATTGGGTCACTATCAACCACAGTGTTTAAGTTCTCCAAATGAAACGGTCGTTGTGATGTGTCAGAGCTACTCGGTAGCTGCAAATATGTGTCTTTATGATCATTATTACAGGCATGAATTGCTAAATATGACTTTGTAATGCAGAACGCCTCATCAGTAGAGTCATGGACATATGATGCTTCACATGGTGAGGTTTTAGCCTTACTTGTTTCAGCTGAAAAGCTCTTGGGTCCTTCATCTTCGTGGGAACATGTCTGCCATCCACTTTTCAAGGTTTTCTTTTCATTAAAGTCCACAAATTCTAAGTGTGTTTCTTGTGGTGACATCCTATGTTCAGGGGAATTTGAAAGACTTTCCCTGTTAGTTTCCTTAGTTACTATAATTTGCGTGTAGCTCTCAAGGACTACCTGCTCTTCTGGGGGACATTGTAAAACCATAGGCTTTTCCTTTAAGTAATGATTTAAGTCCGTACTGAGCAGTGACAACATGCCTGACATATCCCTCTCAGTTGCAGACTTTTCTTGTTGTGACTTCCTCTGAATGCAAACTTCTTCCAATGGTGTCTCATATACAGAGCTTGGAGACAATTCTGTGACTCTTACTACGTTGGTCTGGCTGTCTTCATTTGCTTTTACATCAATATTTTCCTCGGAGTTACTACTCGTCAGTATAACTTGTTTGTAGCTCTCATGGACTAGATCTGCTTTTTCTGGTTGGCATTGTATTGCCACTGGCTTTTCTTTGAGATATTGATCCAAGTCACCACTGAGAAGCGACAACATGCCTGACATATCCCTCTCAGTTGTAGACTTTTCCGGATGTATTTCCATGCAAACTTCTTGGAATGATGTCTCCAATACAGAACCTGGCGTAAGTTCCTTGATTTCAACCACATCAGAATGTTCATATGTTTCTGCACTTATATTATCATCCACGTCAGTACTACTTAACTGATGTGTTTTAGAAGATTTTTGGTTTTTGGTGAGGGTAACTTGTTCAAATGTCTCCTGGATGGCGTCCTTTACTTGAGGTCTATATTTCACTGGCCTCTCCTTGAGGTACGTGTCCATGTCACTATTGAGTAGTGATAGCATGCCTGACATCTCCTTTACTTTTGTAGATGGCTGATTTGAAATCTTTCTCTTTGTCTGCTTTTCTTCCATTGGTAGTTCTTCATTCAGGGTTACTGTGGTTTCTTTGAAACTTCTTTCCATTTCTTCATCTCTCTCTGTGACCTTATAGTTTTCTGTTACAAAAACTGTTTCTTGTGTTGTGCCATCCACTGTTGCTCGTTTATTTTCAGCAGTAAAAGTTTTGATAGTTTCAAATGTGTCCTGCACATTATCCTCTTCTATTGTTGGATGAGAAACAGGCACAGCCTCTAGATATTGATCGATATCATTGTTCATGACTGACAAACTTCCAAACGTCTCTTTCACTTTTTTGGCTTCTTTAAATTCACTGTCTATTTTGTCATCACCCCATGTAATTGGATGTTCTTCTGCTGGTGCGTGATCTGGTTTTTGTGTTGTGCTCCCTGCTGTTCCCCCTACTGCTCCGTTTTTTTCGCTATTGACAAATGTAAGAATTACTTTATCTTTTTCCTTTGTTAAAATAATTTGTTCAAATGTTTCTTGAACAATATCCATGTCTGGTGACTGACTTACTACAGGCCTTGCTTTTAGATACTGATCCAAGTCCCTGTTCATTAAAGAAAACATCCCTGACATATCTTTTACTGCATTGGGTGCCTGGCTAAATGTGTTCCTCTCAATGTGGACTTCTTGATGAAGTGGCTCCTTGATTTCCACCTCTGTTACCTTAGTGTCAGTTTGTGTAACAAATGTGTTGCTCCCATAATCAATCTTTGTATCATCTCTGCTTGCTTCATGAAGTATTTTTTCCTGTGAAGGCATGATGTCTGTTTCCTCTCTTTCAGTAGAGTAAGTAAGCATTTCATTGGTCTGTTGATGTGTTACTGCGAGTCCTTGATAGTAGTCACTTTCCTCTGGGCTGGCATGAGGTGTCCTAATATCAACATCAGCGATTAAGGAATCAGCCATATCTTGATGCTCAGGATTCTCAGGACTTGGATTATCGTCTTTTATTTGATTTTCAATAGGAGAAGCACGTCCCCCAAAATAACTTTTTAAACAGGGACTAGAGATGGGGGCTGGATTTGTATTAGAATCAGCTATGGTTTCATCCTCGGATACCTCCCGCTGATTGCTTACATCTTCAGCTGTTGATGTTCTCTTAAAAAGCTGGTACTCGGGGCTTTCTTCCAGCTCAGCTTTTATATCAGCACTGAAATCCTCAGAAGGTCTGCGATCAGGGCTGATATGCATGTCTTCAGATAAACTTCTACTGGTGCTTATGTGTGGTTTTTCCAACTGCATCTTGCCCCAGTCATTCCCTGAAAACTCTGACTCTTCTCTGTTAGGGCTAACCTTTCCATCATCAAACTGAACTGTATCATCAATTTCCACTGTCTTTCCGAAATAAGAAATATCTGAAACGAGTTGTAACTCCTCAGAGTTATCTCTCTTTAAGGTTATTGCTTGAAATGTTGGCTCCTGTGTGGGACCGTGTTCAGTTGTCTGTATGTCTTCAGGCCTTTCTGATTCAGATATTGTTGTTGAAATACAAGAAGAAGCAATGGATTTGTGTGCACTTATCCCAGCTTTACTTTTTGAAAGGTCTTGTCCAGTCTGGAATGCTTTCATCAGGTCCTTTACAGATGATGTCGCTGTCCCTGACAACTCTGGTGCCTCTGTCTGTGGACTTATACTACCATCGTCACATGGAAGTGTTTCAGTAAATTTGAGTGTCTTTACAAAATCTGAAATGGTCTCTAATTCCTCATGGGCATTTCTGACGCTGTCAGCTGTGTGGGTTTGTGATTTGGGCTCCTGCAAAGCACTTTGTTCAGTCGATTGTATTTCTTCAAAATCTTCTGATTCAGGTATCAATGTTGAAATGCAAGAAGTGTCAGCTTTGTGTTCAGAAAGTCCAGCTTTAGTTTTTGAGGGATCATGCCCAGTCTGGAATGTTTTCAGCAGCTCTTTTACAGACATGGTGTCCTTCTCTGACAACTCAGATGTCTCTTTCTGTGGGCCAACGTCTTCATCACATTTTACTGTTTCAGCAAATGTTACCGTCTTTCCAAAATAGGCCCTATCTGAAATTGTCTGTGATTCTTCAGAGTTATCTCTGCTTAAGCTGACTGGTTGATCCTCTGGTTCTGTTGAGCAAGAGCTGTTGGCATCGCTCTGTTGGTGTACAATTGTGAGATTCTGAGTTAGGGTTTGTGATTTTGTCCCTTCTTTAGCACCGAGTTCAGTTGCTTGAATCTCTTTAGAATCTCCTGATTCAGATATGATTGTTGAAATAGAAGCAGAATCAACAGGTTTGTGTTCAAAAAGCCCTTCCTTAGTTTTTGAGGGATCATGCCCAGTCTGGAATGTTTTCATCAGCTTTTTAACAGACATGGTGTCCTTCTCTGTCAACTCAGCGTCTTCATCACATTTGACTGTTTCAGCAAATGTTACCGTCTTTCTAAAAGTCGAGCTGCAATCTGAAATCAACTGTGATTCATCAGAGTTATCTCTGATTAAACTAACTGGTTGATCCTCCAGACCTGTTTCACACTTCTTGACCTCACTCTGGGGATGGAACACTGAGAGGCTCTTAGTTTGGAATTGTGTAGCACTTTGTTCAGTTGTGCAAATCCCTACAGAATCTTCTGATTCAGACATTGATGTTAAAATGCAAGAAGACTCAACTTTGTTTTCAAGTAGCCCTACTTTAGTTATTGAGGAATCACTCCCAGTCTGGAATGTTTTCATCACTTCCTTCACAGACATGGTCTCCTCCATTGGTCTTTCTTCTGTCCTCTGTATTTCATCAGAATATCCTGATTCAGATATCAATGTTGAAATAGAAGAAGAGGCCACTGCTTTATGCTCAAAGAGGCCAGCTTTATTTTTTGAAGGGTCCTGTCCAGTCTGAAATGCGCTCATTAGTTCCTTGACAGACATGGTCTCCTCCTTTGACATCTCTTGTGCCTCTCTCTGTGGGCTAATGCTTGAATTGTCACCTTGAATTTGATCAGAAACATGTACAGTCTTTCCATAATAAGCACTATTTGAAATGACATTTTCATGAGAGTTGTCTCTAAATAGGCTTACAGGTTCATCATCTATCTCTTTATAGGAAATTGTGAGGATTTGAGTTTGTGGTTTTGGCTCCTCCATTGGTCTTTCTTCTGTCCTCTGTATTTCATCAGAATCTCCTGATTCAGATATTAATGTTGAAATAGAAGAATAGGCCACTGCTTTATGCTCGAAGAGGCCAACTTTATTTTTTGAAGGGTCCTGTCCAGTCTGAAATGCGCTCATTAGTTCCTTGACAGACATGGTCTCCTCCTTTGACATCTCTTGTGCCTCTCTCTGTGGGCTAATGCTTGAATTGTCACCTTGAATTTGATCAGAAACATGTACAGTCTTTCCATAATAAGCACTATTTGAAATGACATTTTCACGAGAGTTGTCTCTTAATAGGCTTACAGGTTCATCATCTATCTCTTTATAGGAAGTTGTGAGGATTTGAGTTTGTGGTTTTGGCTCCTCCATTGGTCTTTCTTCTGTCCTCTGTATTTCATCAGAATCTCCTGATTCAGATATCAATGTTGAAATACAAGAAGAGGCCACTGCTTTATGCTCAAAGAGGCCAGCTTTATTTTTTGAAGGGTCCTGTCCAGTCTGAAATGCGCTCATCAGTTCCTTGACAGACATTGTCTCCTCTAATCTCTCTGTCTGAGATCTAGGTGATTTAGGGGACTTCGGAACTCTCGGAAGTTCGGGCATGTCTGCCTTTTTCTTTGTTGTGTCAATAGAAGATTTTCCCCGAGGTTCCTGAGAATGTTGTTGCACTTTCTCATCTTCAAATGTGTTCTGTAAAGCTTTAACTCTGTCCTGTATTGATCCTATAGATGTCTCAACCACTAAAGGAGAAGCTGGAGGATCCATAACTGTGGTGGGTACAAGGGCACTTTCCTTAAGAACAACATCGCCATCTAAAGACTCCTCAGAACTCATCCTTTCCATCTCACCCTCGGAGCTGCTGCACCCAGAACGCTCTCTGTCTCTAAGTTTCTTCCTAATAGGTTTCTTGATATTTGGAGGACGTCGTTTGCCGTCACGGTCTTTAATAACCTGTTCAAATCTATCTTGGACAAGATCTTCTTGAGAACTAAATGTCACGACAGGTCTCTGTTCCATGTATTGGTCCATGTCGATGCTGAGGCTTGAGACCAGACCAGTCATGTTTCTGACCTCTGGGGCGGACCTACTTGTCTTCCCCTCAATGCACATCTCCTGTAAGACTGGTTCCTCGAAAGGGTGATAATTCATTTCAACAGTCGTAGTCTCATAGATTGAATCCCTTTTCTCTTTTTGAGCATTATCCCGTTGAACTTCATGTCTACTATCGTTTAGGCCACCTTTTTGAATCCCTCCAACCTTTTCCTCCCTTTCTTCTGACAAAATAGACAAAGGCTCTTTGTCTTCCAACCCTCTAGCTCCAGCTCTCTCCTCATATATTGAGTGCTCCATTTGCTCAGCAGTCAAATTAGCAGACATTTTGATGTCCGATATTTCCGAGAGAAGGTCTGGGCTTGCAAGGGTTGCAGGGTCAAGAGGTTGGTTAGTTCTCAGGGAGAATGTCTCAGTTGATTCAGACTCATCATCTTCAGTTTAAAAGTTTCATGACCAAAAAGGGTAGAGAACATAAGGGACAAATGAAGTGGGAAAGAGAGACATCAGAAAATTGTGATCAAGACAATGCCATCAAAAATCCATCTTCAGTTCACAGAATAAAGAGAGCAATGACAGGGCAGAGGAAACGGAAGTCTAAAAAAATAGGTAAAAAAGAAGATGACAAAGGTATCCAGATGACTTTGAAGAAGAGAAGAGCAGCAACAGCATAAGCAAAGCCAGGAGGAGTAAAAAAAGGCAGGTAGAAAATGGTAGAGAATAATATATACTTAATTTGTTCGACTACATATTTAGGAAGTAACACAAAGAATACAAAAAGAAACACAGGGAAATCCAAAAATACAGCAAAGGAAAAGGAAGGAAGGACAACAGACAAACAAAACTTCTCAAGATTGTTACTGACATGAAGAGTCATGTCTGCCTACAAATTAAAGTTTTAAAACATAGACAAACATGATTAACTTATAATACTGATCATAATAGCATTTTAAGAGGAGGTCTGAAGTGAGTATTTAATGTAAAGAAATCTAGTGTCTGTTACTGTATCTGTGTGTGTTCTTGTAAGTAATGTAAAGTGATGTATCACTTTACATTATTTATTGATATTTCCAGGGTATCAAATATCATTAAAGATACAATTTGTAAGTTATAGTTACTTTGTTTTATGAACATATAGTAATATAAGTTCACATACAGACAAGCAGTAGTGATGTTGTATAACAATTATGTAAAAATGTTATTTTGAATTTCATTAAAGTAATACTCAAAAAATGAATGAAAACAACAAGTTGCTAAACGAAAGTAGTGAAATTGAATGAAAAAAAGAAAGAAATGGCCAAGATCATAGGGAAATTGTTGTAATAATACAAATAAACCAGCAAAAAAAACACACACACTTTAAAATCGTTACTTGGGTAAATATTTAGTCAAAATAATACTTTTATAATATTACCAGAACACATAATTAAAGCTATTAAAGCTTCTGACATTAGCATTTTGAAGCAAATTGATTGGATTTGAGCAAAAAAAGTATTATTTTGACCTTGTCTTATGAGTAATAAAAAAATCAAAGAATAAATGTTAATGGATAGGAAAAGTCAGTGGGGGTTGGAGTGAGGGGAATGCAGAGTACATCAGCCATAGCATTGCCGCCAGTAACATACATTTGACCAATCAGAGTGTTAGTAGAGCAAAATGGGACAGCAGGGTTAATTTAAATGGGAATTAACATCTATTAATCAGTGCATCTCTTAGCACATACAGAAGTTCATATTTCTAAACAAACACTTGACAACCACTATGACCGGTAATGTTGTCTTAAGCATGTGACAAGATTCCAATTAATATTGTGTGTAACTGGAAAAATAAATACACAGTATATTGATTACAAAAATATATACTGGTACCTTCACTACGAAAACCAGCCATTGAAAAATAGACTGTAACATTTCTCAAATGCATACATCTTAATCTTAAATATTTGTGTAATTAACAACACCACCCAATTCTAAAGGCGTTTAAACACTCTAACACGAACACAACACGACAGAGTCCAACTTACATTTTTTATCACTTCTTTCACTCTGCAAAAAAGTAAAAATAAAGTCTAGTTAGATGCAACCTTTTCATCATATTATTATTTTTTGTTGTAGTACAGTATCAATTCAACTTTATTTACCTCGTCATCTGCATCTTGGTCGGAATCAGACTCCTAAAGTGAATAATAAAACAGACAATGCAGTTACTGTAACTACAAATAACTTACTATTTGTATTTCAATTCCTACTGTGATGCATTCAAACCAACCTTTGAGTATGTTGGGAGAGTGATGTTAAGGTTGCAGATAGCAGTGTGGTTAAGAGTACGATATGTGCGCGGTTCCTTGGTGAAGGACAAGCGACCACATGGCTCCTGTGCTGTGTCTCTGATCTGTCCATTAATTAAACAAGAATGTAGTCAATAATTATATACAAGCATACATTACATACATTTTCATTACATATATTTGTATTTCTGAATATCTGTGTACATCAGTAGACATTTCAAACATGTTAATCCAGTGTGTAGTCATACTTTGATGAAGAGGGCCAGTCTGTTTTCTTTGAAAGCATAGAAGCTGAACACATGGTGTTGTCCACTCTTGGTAAGAGGCACCAGGTTTCCAAAGCAGTCAGCAAATATGGGTTTTCCCTCTAGCACCTGTGTTTGGATATGAGAACTGTGTCATTGTATAAAATAAACCATTTAGATTAGAAGATACCTCTGACATGCAGATTTCTTGGGTTATTTCAGCTTTACATCTCTCATTTTTCATCACATCTCACTAAGATTAACAATTTTGCAAACTTTTCCCTTTTTTCCTGTTTTCTACATCATCATACTGCACCTCAACATCTCGGCTACGGGCGACTTCAGTGAAGTTCTCTTGCTGCTCCAGGGTCTTGTCCATCTTGTCGTCTGTCATGCAGAAACAGCGCAGGCGGGCCTCGATAGGGTCCAGTGTCTTAGCAAAAATGACAAACTTTGCCATGTATGGAACACAGATGATCTCTCTGTACAGCTGTGAGCCAAAGCTAACAGACTCCTGGATCTGTCTGCAGTCTATTAGCCAGAACCTAGGAATGTGAGGTACACATTTAATCAATTCACTTACAAAAAACAAAAAGAGCACATCAGATCAAAGTTTTTCCTACAGTGACAAAACTGTGGAGTACATTATTTTTCTGAGAAAATCAACAATAAAAACTCAATGTCCTTCCAAGACTTGAAATACACATACAACTTGCCTGGCTATTCCTAGAGCAACAAGTGACTACCTACTCTAATTTTCTTTTTCTGTATTTATATTTGAATAATTTGTATCTGTATGTTTGTATCATCTCGTGAAGATGACTAGAACATTTAATATAAAGTTGGTTACAAAAAACCTCAGATCAAAAGGACACTTGACTTCCAAATGTAAAAACATAGGAAGAATTTACCTCGCTGACACATTTGTGGTGAAGGACACACATTGGTTAACAAAGGTGAGAGGCGTGGAGCCAGTGATGTCTTCCCATTGAGCAGGAGTGGTCCCACCTGAAACACAAACACATATTTATTGGCTAACACGTCAACGCTGTTAAGAAATTTGATTTACAGAAGGTTTGTAGAAAAGACAAAATTATGAAAAAATGTCTTGGTCCAAGCACACATTCAGGAAACAAATCATGATCTTGTGTGCCATTGCATTAGAAGACATTACATCACAGAGGGGACATTTTGAGTATGTATTTTGATGACCCTACCCACAGTGGTGGTAGCTCAAAATGCGCAGTGATGTGTTATTGTTTGCTGATGAATTATTCCCCACACATACCTGTAATGCTGCAAAGCAAACGTAAAGTAGGGACATCTCCACTGTATACTCCGCTTTGGCCATCACTATTGGAGCTCTTGGGAATAGGGATGGTCATTGTGATTGGTTTGTGGAACTTTCTCCTTCGTGGCTCCAATGTGACAATTGAGCTGAATGTGGCTTTGTTACCAAGAATCTTTCGCACCACCTCAACATCAATGGGTTGAGCCTAGGAGAAGGTACAACATTTATAAAAGTAAATATATTGGATTCCTTAGATTTAAATATCTGTGTCGGTCAATAAATGTACTTTACGTACCTGTAGCCCAACTCTGATCTTTTTGGTGAGGGCTCCTTCAGGGAAGACCGCTTGGACTTGTGGCACAAGAGTGCTACTGAGGACCCCGCCCTCTGGTCCAATCAAATGACTGTCCTGCTTTATCCGTGACACCACCGCAAAATACTGTGGGAAGTCACGGGTGATGATGCGGCAGATTCTTCTCTTCTCAAGCTCCTCAGGGGAATCAAGTTCTGTGAAGTCAATTAAAGTATGTGAGGTATGGAGAATAACATCTCAAGTGTACGTTTATTTCAGTTTCTCTTTTATTTACTACTTCCTCTACTTTTTTTTTTCCATTATTATCCCAGCAATGTAATCAAAATGGCGACTCTGTCCTACTTCACTACACTCCTGTGGTCTGTGTTATGGCTTAATGTGATCATGGTTTTGCCTAAAATTCTGTGTTTTGAGGATTTAATGTATTAATTGCATAAAAAATGCTGTGATATAAGATATCAACCCCTATTAACAACCCTTGGTTTACATTACAGTCTAGCTCAGATCCCTTACTTTCATCCATGCCATTAAGTATTTGGTTCAGTTCCTCTTCAGTGAAGTCACAGTGATGTTCCCTCCAGCTCTCCCCTGTCTCACTCCTTAGGATCACTAGCTCTCTCTCTGTTCCCCGCAGAGCTGCAAAATGGGGGATCTCCACGATCACAGGCCTGAAGGGTGAAGGGAAAGTCAAACACAAATGGGACTTTAATATACCTTTGTGGCAACAGTTTATCAAAGCTGGCTTTGTCAGAGATAATATTATGTTAAGGTCGATTTATGCAACAAAAGTAACAAAGACAGAAAAAGAAAATAAGATATAAAGTTGGGCTTAAAAACATCAGGTGCATTTCATGCCTGGTAAAACAAACATCATCAGAAATAAAAAGTCATTAAAAAAACATGTCAACACAACGAGAAGGAAAAGGAGAATAATCTAGAAACAAGACTAGAAACAAGCCTGGAGATTGGTTCCATACACTGAAGAAGGATTTGTAATAACGCAACAGCAAACACAAAAAAAATGGGATTTAAAATGATCATATCATGGAAAACTCAAAAAGGTGGACACGGTGAAAAAAGATGGGTAAGTATGTGACCATTTCCAGGATGGTAGGGTGTCCCCTAACCATGGTCCTACCCGAGGAACTTGGTTCCTGGAGGACCCAGCTGCAGGATGCGACTGACCAAGCTCTCACCCTCATTTAGAGGGGGCGGAGCTGTGGGAAGGTGGAGCTTACTGATCCATAGGCAGCACAGAGGGGGAATGAAGAAGAAAATATGAACACACCGCACAAGAGTGTAAACACACTCACACAAGCGAATAGACTCAAACAAACTCTAACACACAACAAGTTAAAACTCACATTCAAACAAACATACATTAAAACACACACTTACCCCAAGAACTGGGCTCCAGTGGGCCCCACTTCAATGATTCGACCAGCCAGCCCCTCACCCTCCACCATTGGGGGCATAGAGGCCAGACGGTGTCTCTTCACCAGCCTGCATGTCACTCGCGTGGGAGCAGAACACTTTCTTGGTGGCACAATGATTCGAAGGCCATTGTGACGGCAACCACGCATGGCCCCACCCCTGGCATCGACCATGAAGCTGACAAGGAAGCTATAGAAAAGGGTCCAGTTAGAAATATATTTTTTAAGATTGGTTGTTTATCAATGCAATACTTCTGGCACAGATCCTCATCTGTTGACTACCAGTCTCCATGCAGTCAAAGCAACTGACATTCCACTAAGAAGAAACCATTTTCAACGCACCATTCAGTACTTACATTTCAACAAGCACATCGTAGCAGTTAATATTTCATTTTGCTTGTTCTCTTTGCAGTTTTACTCCATTCTAAATGGAATTTGCAAGCCAGGCGAAAAAAGAGGAGGGCATTGAATAAGATTCTTTTTGGATCTTATTTGTCAAGGTGCAAATAATAGATATCTTCTAGCAAGCAAGAGTTTACAGTATTAGTCAAGGTTTCGGTATTGAACATGATAACTAGGGATGCATATCGTTGACTTTTTTACAATACCAATACCGATACCACTGAACGATACCGATACTCAACCGATACATATCGTGATACTTTGAAAATGTATCATCCCACAATTACTCCCATGAAGCGCTTTACGATATAGTTAACATGTCAAATGAATATTAAATTCAATTGTGGGACTTCTTGGACCTTTTAGTACTGAACAAACAATGAAAAATACATAAAAAATATGAAGAAAACCGATTATGGAATATCTTTTATAACACCCGCCATCAGGTGTGCCGCGTGAATAGCACATCTTGTCAATGCAAACAGACCGTTATAGCACCGTTATAATTAATGTTAAACCTGAGATTCGACTAGAGAACAAATACATAATAGAATAATGGTCATGAGATCACAACAAATCTCATCTTTAAAATCAACATTTACCTTCACTGTTGAGAGAAAACAAATCCCATCACAGTTAATTTGTGGGACTTTTACCTTTCTAGTATTGAACAAACAATGAAAAATACATAAAATATGAAGAAAAACGATTATGCAATTTAATTTATAACACCCGCCATCACGGGCCACGGACTCACTTTTAAAATTAATTTAAAGTATCGAAACCGGATCTGATTTTGGTATGGTATACCGTAGCCACCAGTAACCGGTATTTCGGTAATACCGGATACCGGTATGCATCCCTAATGATAACACACATTAAAGTTTATAGTCAAACTGCAAGACCGGTATATTTCTTCTGTTTGAGTAGCATTGAGTAGGAAGAAATGGGCTTGGAGTTTTGAGCCACAGGCAGGGTAGGGAGTCGGAGGATATTACTGACTTAAAACCTTTCATTGGATTTGTTGACAATAAGAATACAGTAATATCAGCCTTATTATTTATATTATTCATATTTATTCATATCAAATTATATTCAGCTGTCATAAACACCCCACTTTGCAATATCATTCTCAACACAAAACGCTGCTATATTAGGCAGACAAATAAATAGCATATTAGGAAAATTGATTTTACAGATGATCAAGATTAAAGAAATCCAATCTGCATCAAGGCTAATAAATTTGGTTGGAACATCACCTAGATTACCTAATTGCCTTGTGGAATTAAAACAATATTTTTGATTGATTGATTGAAAAATAAAAGCTGAACCCTGCAAATGCAAAGTCATGCATTGTAAAATCATGCACACAAATAGGATGGGAATTAGACTATCCTTAAAAAGGAGAATGAAAAAAAGGAGGGCTAGGGAGGAGTAGCCAAATTAAAGAACAAAAAGTATCACCTGCTGTTGTCATGGTCTAGGCACGGAGAAGAACGGCTATAGGCAGAATACAACAACACATATACAATCACAAACACCGCCAAGACAAGAAAGTGCACAAAGAGGGAACAAAACGATACACAAAAAGAGAATAAAGAATAGGAAAAGTGAGGAAAATCCTGACAAGAGACGGACAGAGCAGCAAAGACAAAATAATAGAATAGAGTAGAAAACACAGATGTGAAGGACTGTAAATAATGTAAGGAACATTTTGATTCAGAGGTGATTCATACACTCCTGATAGTGAACGAAAGCATGTATGTGAAATAAATGAACATATTTGGTGTTACTGTTACACCAGGAAAGAGTTTGAATGTTGGTGTGTGTGTGTTCATACCCAGAGTGTAACAGACTGGAGGACAGCACCACATTATCAAGGTGCTCAGCACCCCAGCTCAGACGGAACGAGTCCTTATCCTGCTCTCTGGACAGGGCTGACACCTGCAGACAGACAAGTAGGCCATTTGGAGTCACTTAAAACAAAGTATTTAAAAAAAACTCTAAACTAAGGATACCTTAAGGAACGCTATCTTAGAAATATGAACCAACACAATGTCATCATACGCCTTATGTATGCTTTGTCCTTACCTTGTGGCTTGTCAGCATGTCTTCAATGAGAACTCCCTCTCTCTGATGGTGAATGGGAGTAAGCTGCGGCCTGTTGGAAAAGCAGGTTGGATTTTTTGATTATTCTTTTTTCTCTGTTTATATATTTACATGCACATCATGGCAGGCTGGTCAAAAGCAGTGGATGACAGCAGGAGTGATGTGTCATCCCCTGCATCTATTACGTTTTGAGTAGCGGTTTTAGGTGTGAGTGTGTACTGTGTATGTCAGCTAAAAGCAATGTAATGTATGTGTTGTTAGGTACCTGTCCAGGTTGTGGCTCATGTAGCTGAAGCTGTCTAGGTAGTGTCCGGGCAGAGAGTCATCACCCAGCTCTCTGAGATCCTCCGGTCTCAGATACTCTCCTCCATCACCTGTCATAGTGTCCTCACCTGGTAAAATATTTGCCATTTGAATTAAAGATTACATTTGATAATCACGTTGCAACATACTAGGTTCATTTTAACATGAGATCATTTATCCTTGCTTATATTTACATGTATCCCTTTTTAGAACACCACATACACCAACACTATTTGCACCTGAGCAGTGCTGGCAAATTGCTTTTGTCACTGGTTCTGAAGACTTGACAGCTTTGTTATGTTATGCATGGGGTTTTTGTTGTTGTGTTTGACTTGTTGTTTGCTCCTTTTACCCCTCACTACTCTGTCTCTCCGTCTCTGCAGGGCTGGTGTGTGACAGGGGGCGTGGCTGGTATACTCCTGGCTGCAGATGAGGCACACCTGTCCCCACTCACATGATCAACCTGCTCTTTAAGAGCCTGGCTCTCACCTCACTTCTCTGCCAGAGAATGACATGCTGTTCCACGGTCCGGAGTGCCTTTCTTCAGCCTGGAGTATGTTTTGTTCACTTCACAGTTTTTGAGGAGCTTTTTTTTTAGTTTTTGTCGGGAACGTTTTTCCCTCAGCTTTGTTTTTGGACTTACTGCAGCCAGCCAGCTCCCTGTCGTCAGTACCTGCCTTGAATGACCTTCCTTTATTAAACACTTTGAAACTTTATTTTTGTCAGTCTCTGCTTTGGGGGCCAAGTAGTATCCAAACGTCACAAGCTTTGTGATAATATTATTGTATATCATTACTAAACCAGTGCATTGGTCAATTCTACATAGCCAGCATCACTGTTGTGATCGTATCCAGCCCCTCACATTTCATGCAGTTAGTTTCCACCATTGCATCAACACCTTAAACCCAATCAACAAAGTTATGAATACACCTAGTAAACAAAAAGGTGTTGGATCAAGAAAGTTCTTCTCATGTAAAATCAGTTAAATAAACTGCGACATAACTCAGCCATAAAGTGTACATACCATCTACAGGAGGAAAATGGATTTGGAGACAAATTCCTCAAAATATATTAATTTAATTAAATAGTAAATGTATGTCTACCAATATGATAACACAAATTAGATACAAAAATAAAAAAACACAGATAAAGTCCACACCAAGCTGGAGGAGTAGGGCAAACATTTAGTAATAGCTTCCAGATACACAGACATCTCAGATACAATGCAAAGCTCGTTATAACTACTGAACAAAGGGAAAGAGAGCTTGAACTTTTTAATTTGTATTCTTTCTCTGTTTAAGTAACTCACCTTCTTCATCAGACACATCAAGGATTTCCGTCATGGTCTCAGGAACATTGAGCTTGTGTTTCTCTGTGACCGTCTGAACGATCCCAATTCACAGTCGGAACAACAAGGCAACACAAAAACAGAGGAAGGTTAGCTGAGTTTTCTTTAATATTTATGAAAAATGTACTGGTTCCAGACCTGTAGTTGCAAAAAGGTAGTACGATCTTACCGTTGTGGTAGTGATGACCTCCTCAGTGACGACTTTAAGTGTGTCCACTACAGAGATGTAGCCCAGACGTCTGGCAATCGTCAGAGCAGTGTTTCCATTCTAACAGAAAGAAACAGATAGTGTTAATCTGAAATAAATAAGTGATACCTTTTTTTAATTTAGACAAATGTATCTTATTGATGAAAAGAGATTCTTTTTTTTCTTACCGCTGTGGTAGCATTGGGCTTGGCGCCATGTTGTAGCAACATGTTGATAATGTGTGTATTCCCTTGTTGTGCTGCCTGGTGAAGGGGTGTATATCCATTCTATAAAAAGAAGAAGCACTGTAAATACTAAATAGGAAGACTTTTGCTTTGTGCTTATTTTTTCCACATTTGTTTCAAGTTTGATATTGTACCTTGGTTTTGGCGTTGACACTGGCTCCTTGCTGTAACAGGAAGTTCACCATCTTGGCATTTCCATAGTGACAAGCAACTATCAGAGGGGTATATCCAAGCTACAGAAAAAATAGAGAGATAGTAGAGAGGGTGAGATGTAATACAGAGAAAAAAACATGTTGTATCCAAATTGATCTGCTTTGTTTGTGGGGAAGTTTGTATTGTAACAAAGGGTCATTTATATATATAAAGCACCCTGAATGATGTAGATGAACGTATGCTTAATGACTGCCATGCTTCCCTAAAGCCAGTAGGTGGCAGATATGCTACATTTTTACGTGTGCTACTTTACTTTGATTTACTGGTAGTGAGGCTATTCACATTTAAAACACAACCTCCAGTGGTGAATGCACTTTAAATAAGCAACTTAATAGTTCCTTAAGAACAACGTTACTACATTACATAACTACTCTTTATTTGTTCTGTTCATACCTTTGAGTGTGTTTCTGTGTACAGTTATGAGTGTGTGTTTGTACCTTAGTTTGCTGATCCAAGTTGGCATCGTGTTTGGCGAGTACTTCTGCTGCACTGACTCGGTCTTCTTGGGCAGCGAGATGCAGAGACGTCAGCCCGGTCTGTAACATACAAGACACAGTGTTGCCTTAGTGCAGGGGTCTCCAACCTTTTTTTAGGATGAGAGCTACTTTCAAAAAATAAAACAAGTCGTGGGCTACTTTTACTCCTCTTTTTTTGCAGTGTATATATTTAGCACATTTTAACATTATTATATGCTTGCCTTTACCCTTTGTGTGCTGTTTGGGTCTGTGGGGCCCGTTTTCATTGTTTACTAAAAGAAAATGTATGCAATTTAATTGTTTTAATCTGCTTTATTTGGGGGTTGACGTCACATCCTCTAGGGGGGTCCGGAGGGCTTGCACCCCCGGGAAGATTTTTTTTTTAAATGCTGAAGTTAAATGCATCAATCTGGTGCACTTTGAGCACAAAATCAATTTATGGATACAGCTCTCAACTCTCATATGAAAGGGAGCTGTATACTACTATACAGCTATACATCTTTAGAATATGATCACAACCAATAACAAATAATTTGAACTTGTTTATTCTTATCTTATGTTACCTAGTTAGCATTCTTTCTTTTTATTTATGCATATTTGACTAATCACTCCCCTTTTAATTTTTTAATTTATTTTTTTACTGACCTATAGTACACATTGGAATGATTTCTTACTTTATTTTTTTATTGTTTTGGAAAGTGTGGGGACACAAACGGGATTTCGAAACGTGGGGGGGACATGTCCCCCCTGTCCCCAGTGGAAATTACGCCATGTGTGTGTGTGTGTGTGTGTGTGTGTGTGTGTGTGTGTGTGTGTGTGTGTGTGTGTGTGTGTGTGTGTGTGTGTGTGTGTGTGTGTGTGTGTGTGTGTGTGTGTGTGTGTGTGTGTGTGTGTGTGTGTGTGTGTCAAGTGCAATACATATAGATGCAAGTTGCAACACACACAGAGTAAAACTCTGCCCCTCATGTGTTGTACAGACTGGCATTACTAGGCTGTGTTCAATGGGGCTGATGTGTTGTGTAGATTCTGCCAGAAGGAAAATCACGGTCAAACTCCTTATGAAGTAGTAAGGTGCCGCTCCACATTGCTTTTCTTCCCGACTGCAACGCTGGTCCCGCAAATCAAGCAAGAACGTGATTGGTCGATAGTCATTGTGGGGGAGGAGGGATGTTGTAAATATAGTAGATATAGAGTTGTCATAAGTAGATAGAGTTCGCTATGATTGAGGTTTCGTTTATGCATAGGGTAGATTCTTTTAATTACATTTCCTTTTTTTTTTTGGTGTATTTTTTACATTTTGGATTTGCTTGGCGAGCTACTTATTGAGGGCTTGTGAGCTACCGGTAGCTCGCGATCGACGTGTTGGAGACCCGTGCCTTAGTGTAACACTACAGAAAAACCTGTAACTTAATCCCTGTTGTATATAAGAATGGTTGCAACATTAAAGACATTGAATGATATGCTTATGTCCTGTGAATATTTGAGAATTAAATGGTGCTACCCTTCGTGATAGATAGTAGTGTCTAATAAAAATCTAAACAAGGGTCAAGCAGAAGTATGAAAGTGTGTCTTTGTTTGTGACCTTGTTGCCTGTGTTGACGTGAGCTCCTTTGCCCAGCAGCAGGCTGGCCATCTCAGCATGTCCTTCCTGGGCTGCCAGGTGTAGCGGGCTGACTCCCTGCTTGGTCAGAACGTTGGTCTCTGCTTCATACTGCAGCAGTGCTAAAGCAATTTTTGTTTGGTTCTTTTTGGCTGCGATATGGAGAGGAGTGTAGCCATTCTGGAAAGAGAGGAAGGTGAACAGTTACATGGAATACAACACAACGCCATGTAGCTAAAAATCAACCTATATATATTTGTTACAATATATATATATATATGTGGTGTCCGAAGCACTTCTTCTTTCAAATCTTTTGTCTAACCTTTGCAGTTGTGTGAGGCGATGCTCCTTTCTCCAGCAGCAGCAGAGCTACTTCTTGGTTGTCATAATGAGCTGACACATGTAGAGGAGTCAGGCCATTCTGTAAGAAAAAGAATTGGATAAATGATTCATATTTGTGTAATGGAGCAGTGTATGTTCATGGTTTGTTCTTTTTCATGTCCCTACTCATTGTCTTAATGATTCTTATTCAAAAACATACATTGTGCTGTGAGTGTCTCTACAAAATGAATAACTTTGCCCTCTTAGACCATTTCTGTGCATTTGAATATTAATTGTTCTATTCAGATAATGTGGAAAACTCATCCTGATTTTTGGTTCACCTTGCCAGCGTCATCAGGGAGAGCTTTGCGTTGAAGGAGAAGTTTTGCTACATCGAGGCTCCCATACTTAGCTGCTACATGTAACGGAGTGAATCCTTTCTGTTGAGGGAAAAGGGAAACTTAGTTTTAAGCCTGCATGTCCAAACTGTTGATGTCAAACTTGATATGTAAGAATCTTGATTCAGATATTTTGCTGTCTCAGCGCATCAGGTTCGATCCCCTGCTCACCTTTGTGCCCAGTGAGTGTGAGGCTCCGGCCTCCAGAAGCACGGCAGCCGTCTCCTCTTGACCTTCCCTGGCTGAAATATGGAGGGGAGTGTAGCCGTTGGTGGTGGCAGCATCTGGATGAGCCATGTGCTGCAGCAGAAGCTGGACAATGTCAGTTTTCCCCAAACGGGACGATATGTGGAGGGGAGTCTGGTTCTCCTGTATATGATGGATAAAAAGGCATAGAGACAGGCAGAGGCAATTGTTTTAGAAAAAGATAGACACACAGCATCCAGAGTTGAGGCAGGCGACATGACCCATGAGTAGATGTACTGTATGCAACTCAGTGGAAGAAATATCGCTTATTCATGATAGACAGATAGAAACAGGGATTAACTGTGATGATGCCACAGCTCACTCACCCTGGCTATGGCATCCACCAACGCTCCATTCCTCAGCAGACAGCGAACCACTTCCATCTGACCTGCTCGTGCTGCCATGTGGAGAGCTGTCTCGCCACGCTGATTTGCACAGACAGAATGTTTACTGTAGGAGATGCTTTGCTGAATGAAACCCCAACTTAATAGGTTGTTGCATTATAACATCTTGTAGTTGATATTATGCTATATCTATTTTTGACTACTGGTTACAGACAGTTAAAGAAAGTATTTTTCAGAACTCACAATGTTACGGACGTCAGGAGATGCGCCATTCTGAAGCAGTAGTAAAACAATGTTGAGGTGGCCCATGAAAGCAGCTACATGGATGGGAGTCAGACCAGACTAGAGAAAGAGAGAGACAGACAGGAAGATGAGCATACAGAAAAGTGTGCATTTAAAGTTTCTATTTTGAGATATTCCTAAAAAGTATCTCACCTCAGTAATGGCCTGAATGGAGGCTCCATATTTGACCAACAGTTCCATCACCTTCACTCTGTTCTTCTTACAGGCAATGTGGAGAGGAGTGAAACCATTCTGTTAGAGAGGGCAAAAGAGATATAAACTGATAAATACTATGTTTACATACATATGGAGTTGGAAATGTAGTTTCATTACATTTTTGCCAGTTATTTGATTCTTGCATGTAATTTGGTATTCCTCAGGGCCATTTAAATACTTAGTCATTGGTAAATGACCACAGAATTTTACAGTAAAACTGTATGACATCTTTTCACTATTTTTGTATATGTACAATTGTTAATTCCTGTTTATCCCTACCAGTGCTCGAATATTGGGATTTGCTTTCTTGTCCAGCAGAAGTTTGGTGACTCTGTAGTGGCCGCAGTGAGCGGCAACATGCAGCGCTGTAAGGTAGTCCAGTGTGACATCATCAACAGGCGCCTTGTGCTGCAACAGGAATTTTACACACTCTACGTGGTCTCCCTGGGCTGACATGTGTAGTGGAGACAGTCCGTTCTGTGTAAGCACAAAGGTAGTAGATTGAAAAGCTAGTACACTTGAAGAAAGAGATGAGAAGTAAAACAAGCAGAAAGCATGTGCACTAAATTAAATGAAAATCCTTTGTTAATTTTAAAATTACACTTTCAAATTCTGGGGCATGCTGATCGATCAATTGTGCGGCCATAAAGTACCTTGGTTCTGGCTAAGATGGGAGCTCCTCTCTCCAGCAGAATTTCCACTGCTGGGTCATGTCCACTCCTGGCTGCACAGTGCAGAGGGGTCAGCCCATCCTGTGAGAAAATCACACATGCGAGGCACAAACACATACATATAAGTGTAGACATTAATCCAGTTTGTGTGTTTTGACAGAGAGAGGAAATTGACTAGGAAGTGGGTGCAGAAATTAGAACATTTAATGAAAGCTGGTGTGCAGTCTCACCCTGGTTTTGGCATCTATCTGACTCCCACGGTCCAACAGCAGGGCCACCATGTTAGTGTTGCCCCTCTTGGAGGCCACATGGAGAGGTGTTATTCCATTCTGAGAAAGCAGGCAAAAAGGCACAAAAGTTAACTTTAGCCGAATAAATATTCAATTCACACGGTAAAGTATAATTTAAATCCCATTCAAATTCCACACCATATGGAAAGTCCTCCAATCTATTTAATAATAGTTGGTATGGTTTTAGTCTGTCTGTTTCTGAGTTGAGGGTAGTAATAGACAGTTACATCACTTATTAACCAAGTGCATCCAAAGAAACTTGAACTAACTTCATGGACCAATTTCAAGAAATCAATGCAGCTGACAACATGCAAAACAAATGCAATCTTTGACAGGCTCAGAGAAAATGCAGTTCAAAAGGGCAATAAAGACTAAAAGGGAACGTTATATGCTTTATGTTAAACTATAAACATTCTGCTCTGCAAGCCTCAAAGTAAAAATACAAGCGTCAATAAAAGAAAATATCTTGGTATGGTTTATTAAGTGTAAATGGGGCTATACCCTGGCTGTGAAGTCCACAGCAGCTCCTCTGTTCAGCAACAGGGTGGAGACATTCACGTTACCATAGTGAGCCGCGATGTGCAGAGGCGTAAACCCGCTCTGCTTGAGACGGACATAGAGAGAGAGGAAAGGAGGAGAGAGTGAGAGGGAAAAGAAACAGCGGTTGAGAAAAATGGAAAAAAGTAGCAAAAGAAAAGCAAAGTTGGATATGAGAAAAAAGTAAGAAAGAATAAATCAGGTCACGAAAGAAATAATAAAAGAAAGAAAGTGATATGAAGAAAGCAAGACAAATCAGAAAGCAAGAATCACCAGATTTTTCAACAAATAAATCTGACTTTACTGAAGTACTGAAGCAGTAATACACAAAGGCTGCATGCTGAAAAAAAGAACTAGACACATTGATGTAAGAAGAAGTATAAAAAACGGGCATGCCTCAAAATAGCACAGGCAATACATAATGCATGCAGAAACCCTGTAAGTCAACCATGCCTGCTGAAAAAATCAAATGGTGAAGAAATCAAAGCACTGAAAACCAAGGTTCCAACACAAAGACATTACAAATCAAAACTTCAATACACCATGCAACTATGCGCGATGTGTGCTTGCACGGACAAATGGACATTTATATATAAGCCATATATATAAATATCTACAGTGCACAGTTGCAGGTGTGTTCACTCCTTACCTTCCCATTCTGATAGACATGATGCAATTTAAAAAACAGAGTTAACTTAAAGATCAATAACGTGTGTCAGACAGGAAAAACAATGCTAACAACGTGCTTTAAAGTACACATGCTGAATGTTATGCAGAGATAAAGCACTAAATAAAAGGGATACATGATTTAAAGGTCACCTATTGTGCAAAATCCACTTTTTCCAGTCTTTTATACATTAACATGTGTCCCCTCTGTGTAAGGAGATTCTGAAAGTTTCAGGAAAAAAGATTCTCTCTCTTTTTGTCCTGATCAATTTTTTGGCTTGTGTAACCATTAGCCAATAACCAACCAAGGTAACCCCCCCCCCCCCCCCCCTTATCACCTGAATCTCCTCCTAGAGCACCATTGTGGTTTTTTTAGTCCAAATTTCTTGCAAAGGGGCGTGGGGAGTGGCATCTTATTTTCATCTAAAGTAACAGACAGAATCAGCACTTTTGAAACAGGGCTGAAACAGAGGGGATTATGGGTGATCTGTTTGGTATTTCAAGCCAAACACTTCAGAGACATGTTTTGTATATATCTGAGACCTATAATATATTGATGAAAAACAGTATAATAGGGGACCTTTAAATACTTTTAGTGTTTCAAAATATTAAGAGCTAATCAATTTTTAAGAATGATTAATTAAGTACAATCAAAAAGTGTTAATTAAAATATAATAAACTAACATTCTCTGGAATCTATTAATACAACACAATGCTTTTAGCTTCAGCCATGCGGGAATGTGTAGTACAGCTGCATGCACTCAGATTATCGGTGCATAGGGCCTAGTTGTACATGTATGAGGAAAATATCAGGACAACAAAGCTGAAAGGAATTAGAGGAGTCTGTATACCTCTGTGGTTCTATTGACCATCATCTGGTTAGGACGCATTGAGAAAGGATAGGAATAGGATGTAGGGTTGTTAGGAAAGGGACTTGTCACAAAAATCACAGGGTACATTCAAAGGGACACACACATAGAAAACCAAAAGCACATTTGTGTACCAACAAACCATTCTGAGAGAAGCTCTGTACATTAATACTATCAAAGTCTTGAATTAAATTATGTATTTGTTTCTTTATTTGTTGGTTTATTTATCTGTTTATTTATTTTTTGTTTTATGTTTTTGTTTTGTTTGTTTGTTTTTCAATAACAAATGTATATATATATATATATGTTAATAATTTAGTTGTGGGGAGAAGGGGTGGGATTTAATAAGTGTCAAATTCTTCCCACACCTTTTCAGATGTGTAATTAAGTAGATCATTTGTTTATACATATCATTTAGAATCAGTAATATTTTTTGTATATCAATTTGACAATGCTTAATTTTGTATTGTATAATAATTTTCATGTTACATTTTGTATTATTGTTTTACACATTCGAAATAAATGTAATCAAGTCAAAAAAATCAAATCAATTGCAGGCAAATGAATGCAGATGAAAAGTCAGATGAATTATTACACACGTAGTCCTGCTTCCTTCTTTTCCTCCTTCCCTCTCCCATGTTGTAATCGGAGAAGGCTTTCTGTTCTAACTCTTCCTAATATCTCTCTCCACTCCAATTTGATATTTCACATAGACCCTCCTTCTTCCTCCATTAGATTCTTCCTCGTCGCTTTTCCTCACCTTGGACTGGACGTCAGCGTTGTGGTCGTTCTGCAGCAGCAGTGCGGCAGACTTGGTGTCGTCTTTGCGGGCTGCTATATGCAGGGCAGGGAGGCGGACCTTGCCCTTGGTGTCATGCTCCAACAGCAGGGAGACCACAGAGTCGTGGCCCTGCTGGAGCGCGATGGCCAGAGGAGTGAAACCATCCTGGAGGAGAAGACAAGCATAATCAAGATAGGTGAATACAATACATTTGAATAAAGGAAAAAAGGGAAATAGGGGCATTCATTTACCTCAGTTGCAATGCTTTGGTTCCCTTCATTTTCCAACATGTATCGCACCACATCCAAGTGATTCTCCTGGGCTGCCATGTAGAGTGGAGTGAAGCCATTCTGTAGAGACACATGTACACAGTTCATATGCACATACATGTAGTAGTGTAAGATCATATTCATGCTATTGTTTTCCCTTTTAGCTTTTGATCATTATGAAGCATCTCACCTGTGACTGAGTGTTGACATCTCCTCCTCTCTTCACCAGTAGTCTGACTACTTCTTCTTGTCCGGCCAATGCGGCAATATGGAGGGCAGTGTTTCCTTTCTGCAGAGAAGAAAAGGGTAACAGCTACCAGCCAAGTGTGCATCCTGTGTGGGCATAAACACTTTACTACAGCTACTTTAAAGTGATGTAGTATAAATGTGTGATGGTCACAGAAGCCTCTGTTAATATCCCATCTTTAAAATTATTCCCATTCTAAATATGCCAATGACTTGATCTTAGATATGTTATTATTATCAAAGGCTAAATGAATGTCGATCCAAGGACAGATTCTTTGGCGGCTGTTAGCTGTTGCTAGCTGTGAAATCACTGACACATTAGACCAAAGAGTCACATGAGGAAGAGCTTGCCAAGAAGTGTACCATCACTCTTATCCCTGTGCCTCCTTCCAGTAAATATAGAATATTTAATAATACAACTTCTTGCAGATATTAAGAGTTAATAAATCTGATTTGAAATAACTTTATGCGTTATAATCCGCCTATAATACTGTATTAATAAGCACAAATTCATCTTCATAATGCTTTATAACAAGAATCACAACACATTACAGAGCATTTTATATGGACTTATATGGTAAAGTAACATAATAATTCATAACTGAATAATCATAGCATCATTTGCACGCCCATGTCTATAGTGCATACTATAGTTTTACTGTGCAGTACATGATTGCAATTATTATATGGCATTATTTTTAAAATTATAGATATTATAACACATTATCCTCCCAGCAAGATATTAACAAATGAGTGACCAGCAATTATAAAGTTGATGATAATTTCCCTTGTTTTATAGTCACTATGAAATGCTCTATAATGTGTTATGTTTGTTGTTATTAAGCAGTGTGTGTTACAACAAGTGTGAAATTAAAGAGAAAGACATCTAAAGAAATAATCCAGAAATGAAATTCATGTCAGACTAGATGGAGTACACGTTATTGGGAATATATAAAATTACAAATGAACTCTCTTCACATGACTTTCTTCCTCTGAAATCACCCTCAGGTCCAACACCACTGTTGCCATTTAGATTCCATAATTCAAGAGAGAAGCAGTAATTGACTTAGTACTTTACAACTGATACCACTATATATTACTTACATACATGTCCTATCCACCAACTCCCCCCCCCCCCCCCCCTACTTTTTCAACTTCGTCCCCCATGTATGGTTAGAGATCAAACTGTGATATGTTTGTATCTAGGAAGCTGGTAGGATACAACAACTATCAACTAACATAGTCATATTTTGTGCACGTACCTTGGTGGGAGAGTCAACAGGTGCTCCTCTCTCCAACAGTTCCTCAACTAAGTCCTTGTGTCCTTCCTTTGCCGCCAGATGTAGTGCGTTGAGACCATTCTAGGGGAAACAAATAATCAACATAAGACTTCTTGAAAACACATGTCTATGAATGATAGTGAATAACTGAGGGGTTCTCATGGAATTACACTACACATCTGCATACTTTGTGAAGCCTACAGTATAATGTCAAGTTTCTGAAGTCTTGTGCTTGATAATTGTATTTCTTTTTTAACTATTTTTTTTTTTATCACTTAAAAAACATGGCTGATCTTTCCCTCATGCAGCTTCAAAGTGAGCATCACATTGAAGGCCTCTGATCCT
>NW_027262223.1:2500-37482 GCF_902827115.2 Pseudochaenichthys georgianus | reverse complement strand
CTTTCATGGTAGTGGTCAGCTTTTATACACAAAAGTGTATCTTTTCAGTAACTTTCTCAGAGAATTTAAGCATAAATCTGTCAAATGTTCAAAACAGCCTTGTTTCACTGAAATACCCTCAAATACCCTACTTCTTGGCCCAAGGAGCAAAATCAGCAGCAGTAGAACTGCAAGATTCAGGTTTCCCAAATGGGGGTGATGATGGTAGTCCAGTAGTCTGTTCCTGGCTGCAACTTGCGGGGGGAGTCTTGGCTTTTCTCTGCTCCATGGCTAGTTTACAACAGTCGTCTTAGCGAGGTCCTTCGTTTTAGATGATTTGCTGAGTGGAGGGTGGGGCTTATTGCGTTGAATGGGGGAGTCAATTATAGAATTGAGAGTTTTTAGAAAAAAGTTCTTTATGCGTTGTAGCTTTTTCATCTCATCTCCAGAAATAGGTCATCATTTAAGAACAAGTAATAGTTTTGTCAAGATTCTACAGAAAAAAAGTCAAAAAAGTATAGTATGTCAGAAATATGGAAAACTCATTGTGTACAAATAGTATGTTGAAAATCAAAAAAGAAAAAGAAAACTCAATTCAATACAAATTAATGAATATTTTACCCTGTTCTAAAGTTTTGCACCCCTTAAAGAAAAACCCCTTCCTTACCAAGTACTTCATATTATACCCTTTGTTAAGTGTTGCGTACATCAAGGTGTATCTTAAAGTATCTTGGTAACAGAAAATAACTAAAATATGTAAGTTTATCAGAAAAGAAAAAACCTTGTTTATCTGAACAAGTGTTGCATACACCAAAGTGTGTCTAAAAGTATCTTAATAACACAAGAAAAAAGAGAAGAAAGCTTTGATGTTAATAAAAACTGGATTGTTCCACTGAAATAATAAATAAATAATTTCAAAAAGTGCTCTTAAAAAGAACAAATGTATTCAGATAAAATATTTTGTTAGACTATTAAGTCCACGATGGTTACATTTAACCCCTAACCCATTTGTATTATATGTTTGTTTTCCTAATAAAGCCAGAGTCACCTGAATTAATTTTGTCTCCATACCTTTTATTTTTATTTTTTACATGTTGTAACAATCTTAAAACATTTGTAGAGAACAAACACTGGTTAAAATGAGTGTCTTTATGACGTCTCTCACACCGTTGTTTTTTTTCACAAAATTCATTTTTAAACACATCATCTTGATACAGAGATAACACATTTTCGTAAGACAACCCCGACACTCTTTTTACATAGGTAGAATACACAATGTTTTTCTTTGAGGGGTCCTTACTTTAAAATGATCTGGTTAGGAGGGTGTGACTTGTTATGTTGAGTGGGAGGCGGAGTCCTCTGTAAAGGTGAGATTCTTTTTCACCAGTATAATGTCCATCGATGTCTGACTCTGTTTAAAAAGTTCTTTAAGCTTTGTAGCTTTTTCATCAATCATTTTCAGCCAAGCAGTCAGAGGCACCCGCACAGATGTCTGAAAAACTCCGCATGTAGAGTTAAAATATTCCAAAACAAAATCATCAGAGGGGTCCTTCCCCAGCGTTTCCAAATGGCTTGCACGGTAATACCATCGCCCCGATGGTCCGCTTTTAGTTTCCCAGACGGTGCTTGTCAGGACTCTTCTCACTTTTGGCAGTGGGGAAATAACTCCTTCTTCCTCCACATTGAGGCGGTGAAAATTCTTCTTTGATCTCGCATGCTGTCTGTGTTTCTTTGCTTTTCTTTGCAAATATCTTGTACACCGCTGGTTCCACTATGGTTTCTTGATGCACTACAGTGGTTGCGTGGAGATCTCTGGAAGACACCAGAGTTAACACAGCCCAATCTGTTGAGGTCAGTGTCGCTTTAACACTGCGGGGTCCATACATTTCTCCATTCTTCAGATTGTAGAAATGCAGTTCATTCGCCATATAGTTGAATACATAACCCCAAACATCGCCATTTTTCAGAGTCCATTCTTCATGAAGTTCTTCGGCTGGAGGTGTCTGAACCCGGCCCAGATACAGCGTTTGTTTCTTAATTGGCGCTCCTAACGGGTGGCGGTACGTTGTCACAGGCGTCTTGCAGATTAAACCCATATCTATGCTTCTCTTGACCATTTTTCTTTTTTGAAAAGTGACTTGGTGAGGGAAAATGACTGGCCTGTTATTTAGTTTGAGCGTATTTATTTTCATCTATTTCCATCCCCTTACTTTTAAATGTTCTGGTGAGGAGGGCGGGACATGTTATGTTGAGTGGAGGCGGAGCCTTGTACAAGCTGGAGGCTTCATGGAGTGAAATGGAGCAGAAACACATTCTTTATGGGTAGAGCAAAATTCTAATATTATCCGCATCTTTTGGCCCTCACAGAGTGAGACTCTGACCCTGTATTAATCTCCAGTAGACAGAAAAAAGCCTTGTATGTTTTTGTAAATGACTATTTTAATTTACCCTCAGACTGCTGATTCAGTATTTTAGTGTTTACAGCTTTTCTTTTGTTCTGATCAGCCCCACTGAAAAGTAATTATACATTAGTTCACAATCCTACAACTAGGGTAGAGCAAAATTCTAATATTATCCGCATCTTTTGCCCCTCACAGAGTGAGACTCTGACCCTGTATTAATCTCCAGTAGACAGAAAAAAGCCTTGTATGTTTTTGTAAATGACTATTTTAATTTACCCTCAGACTGCTGATTCAGTATTTTAGTGTTTACAGCTTTTCTTTTGTTCTGATCAGCCCCACTGGAGCCGCCATGGAGTGAATGGAGCAGAAACACATTTTTAAAAGAAAACTTCTCTTTGTTGCCTACAACAAAATCTAATATTACACCCATACACAGCTTCATATTGGGTTTCCTTATAGTGGTGTAAAGTAATTATAAAAAAGACAAAGATCATGTTTTTTAAATTGTTTTATTATTTCCCCTCTTCAGAGACTTTCTTATAGTTAAATAAAAGTAATTATACATTAGTTCACAATCCTACAACTAAAGAGAACATCCTTAGTTATCACTATTAAAACCTAAATAAGATATTTTAAATGAATATGAATACCCTATTTGCAAACAGATACTTCCTTGTTTCTTTTAAAGTTTCACAAAAACTTTAAAAGAAACATCCTTAGCACTCACATATCATTTAAAACACAACCTGAATCAGATCTAGAGAGGACAATAACGTTTTTAGGTGTCTTGGTGAGTGAAAATTAATGGCTGTTTTTATTTAATTTGAGCTTATTTCTTTTTTAAAAACTAACTTCACCGCCTCGCTTCTCATCTCACAGAGAGTGTCTTAATTAACATACCTTCCAAAAGCTTATCTCAACCCTCGCATCAAAAGCCAACTCCAACGTGTGTGTGTGTGTGTGTGTGTGTGTGTGTGTGTGTGTGTGTGTGTGTGTGTGTGTGTGTGTGTGTGTGTGTGTGTGTGTGTGTGTGTGTGTGTGTGTGTGTGTGTGTGTGTGTGTGCGCGTGCGTGCGTGTGTGTGTGTGTGTGTGTGGTGATTTTGAGGCTATTTCAGTGAAAACAAGGCTGTTTTGAACATTTGCCAGATTGATGCTTAAATTCTCTGAGAAAGTTACTGAAAAGATACACTTTTGTGTATAAAAGCGAAACACTACCATGAAAGTACTCTGTTTGAGGAGATTTCGTTAGGATTCTGACTCTAAAAAGGCAAGTTTTTTGATTTAAAGACTTTTTTACAGACACTCGGCAGATTTATGTGTAAAGATTTCGTTAACAATCTGTCTCTTAACCCACCATCCCCCGAGAGCCAAAACATACTCAACCCCTGCAGCAGCTCGGATGTGAACTCCCATACAGAATGTCAGTCACTAGGGGTGTTGAAAATAATCGTTTCTACGATGCATTGCGATGCGGACGTGGACGATTCGGTCTCGATGCAGTGACGGAAGATAATCGGTTATACAGATGTAGCACTCCAGATCAGACTCAAATGGGTGTGTCCCAGTCAAAAGCCCAGCGGATGCCAGTGGCTGGGGGTGTTGCCAAATTGCTAGAGGGCGTTGCCCAATTTCCCCATTTGTTCAATTACAGGATTTAACCATGAGATGGCGCTTCATTCAGAAAATACACAATGGGCGTTGTAGAAACATCAATATTTTAGATCAAATAAAGTATATAGTTTGCTTTATGCAGTATATTTCTTGTAATATTGTACAGTAGATTGAAGTAAATCAACGTATACATTAAGATAAGATAAGATGGACCTTTATTAATCCCGTGGGGAAATTCAGTAGTTCAAACAGCAACAGGGTGAGAGTGAAAAACAGGACAGCACAGATTCACACAGATTAATAAAATCAAAAATAAGATGAGCGATAAAAATAATAATGAGAAACTATGAAATAAGAAATGAATAAAACTCAAATGTAATTATCATATCATATATTATAATGTTTTGTATTATTAAGTAATATCATACATTAACCCCATTATAGCAGATGCCACATTAAATGGATGAACATATGTATGCATCAATAATTACAACAGAGTATTTCTAAATACAAGTTGTAAAAATACTTATATGTATTTAATATTAACCCTTTGGAGTCGACCGTCACGCCGGCGTGATCAGATCACATGACCTGTTCAAGCCGGTGCCGCATAAAAACAACAGTCCGGACAACATTGCCGTGTGTTTCTGTCGAAAGTACTGGCTTGAAACTATATCCCAGTCTATATCCCATAATGTGTATATATATATATATATTTGTATTATATTTATAATAACACTTTTGCCTTATCAGAATGAAATCCCATGCTACCTCAATCAAACGTTCACATTATCATAGTCACATCCCATGTATATATTTCCAGCTTTTAAATGGTTTCATTGTGTATGTTTGTGTTATGAAAAATAAAATAATTTTCAAAATCTGTTTTTACGTTTTTTTTGTGATTTTGGGTCCAAAATATTCATATAGTAGAAGATCACTGCTCTAAACAAAGTCAAAAATCCTACATCCAAACGAAATAAATATAATTAATTATGATGAATACGTTAAGTCTTGTTCATTGTTTTTCACTTTTATTAAATGTTTGATATTTCCGGTGGAAATGGTGGACTATCGGACATTCAAAATGCAGCATATTTTCACTCTTACACACATATATTCTCATTTTACATACATACATTTTCACTCTTACACATGGATATTCTCCTTTTGCTCTCATGAGAAATCTACTAAAACAAAGTATGTCATGTATATTTAGTTTTCGTTGATGAGACGAGACGGACTAAGGTGTTAATGGTGGACTATCGGACATTCAAAATGCAGCATATTTCCCCCAAGTGTCTGTCAAAATGCATTTTACATTTCTAACTTGCAATATCATTATTTCTGCTCTCTTCAGAAGAGCGATCTCCCTCTCTGTGTGCGGGGTATCACAGGAGGGGGGGGGGGGGGGCTGTGGAATGTGACACACATTCCGATGGCCAATTAGTTTTAAACAAAGGGTCCCCAACATACATAGGCCACATGGGGGGTTGGGCTGGTGAACGGGCAGCACATCACAGAGGCATTTAAAAAGTGAAGACAATACATTCTGGAAATGTTCACATCAGGCACCTTCAAGTTAAACAATACTACTGTACAGTAAACAATTAACACAGTAAATTATGTGGATTAAATCACATTTATTTCGTTAAAAATAAACGAAATGACTCGGTTTGCATTCATAAAGAATGCACAAACGTGTGTAATCGTTAATGTCAGATATGTACTAAGTAAATAGCCTACATTAGTTCCTGCTCAAGATTAGATTCAACTTTATTGTTATTGTACAGATTACAGGTAGGCCTACTGAGACAACGAAATGCAGTTTAGCTTCTAACCAGGTGCAACAAGCAGTAAAGTGAAAAGTAATGTTCACAATCTACAGAATAAAATATATAATGAATTGAATGATGAATAAACAGTGAGGGGTATGAATACACTAGATATCAGCCTGTGAGCAGTATGAACAGTGTGTTAATCGTTAATGTCAGATATGTACTAAGTAAATAGCCTATATTAATTTCATGATGGATTAAACCACATTTATTTCGTTAAAAATAAACAAAATGATTACATGTAGGGTGAATTGCCCTAATGTGGAAACATTTTGCATTTCAGACTTCGGGAATATATTGCGACATGAAGCCGATACAATAAATCAAAATCCAGTAACATTCTGAAATCCCTAGGATGTGTCCTAATCAAACCAAAAGAGAACATGCAGATATTAAACTCATAAAAGAAATGGTAGACATATTAGTACTCTTAGTGCCAAGTTGTCTCAGACAATCTGTTTTCCTAATGTGGGACAGTTCTGTGCAAAATGTCACCTTCATTCATGTAATAAAAAAATCTCAGGCCAGTAACACTCAAAGCTACAGTAAATGTGCAATACCATGCTATGTTACTATTTATAATGTTATTGTTGTTACAACAGAAGATGTTTTTATTTAAATTGAAGTTAAATGCATCAATCTGGTGCACTGAGGGCAAAATTAGTAGATTTGTGGATACAGCTCTCAACACTCATATGAAACAGAACTGTTCTTACAATGTGTGTTGGAAGGTATTAAATTACTATGCATATTTTATTGTGTAAACACACAGCTGATCACCTGAGAGCTGCCGTTTCATTCAGAGCGTTTAAAATAAACGACGGTCTGATTTCAACAACTCAATGTGTGATTATTATAGCAGTAATATTAGACACTAATAATACAGTACATATTATTGTTTGCCCGTGGGATTAGGGTGATCGGTAGAGAGCCGCTGCATTTTCCTCCGTCGGATGTGATATAAAAACAAAGCGATTATTGTTGTTGTTGTAAACTCACGTGGATTAAATGTAGTGCATTCATTTCAACTCGCGAACATATGATACATTAAATGATCGCGAGGATGACGATCGAACATTGTTTGTTTGA
Organism: Pseudochaenichthys georgianus; assembly: GCF_902827115.2. Lineage (NCBI taxonomy): Eukaryota > Metazoa > Chordata > Actinopteri > Perciformes > Channichthyidae > Pseudochaenichthys > Pseudochaenichthys georgianus. The sequence continues at coordinate 30,562 of NW_027262223.1, read as the reverse complement.
CCCTGGATGCATTTCCTGATCTAAAAACATAGCGATGGTTTTGTACTTACGCCAACGTGAATTAAACATTATTTTGTTAAATAAAAACATGGTGATGTTTAGTAAATGATTACATGTCTCTTACTTAAGCACAGAATATGATCCTATCCGTGACATATATGGATCTTAACAAATATCCGCTATATCAGATACCTGTAGATCAGCTGTTTATTTTACATGAGTTTCAGTGTGGCAGCTTTTCACGGCTCCCCCTGGTGGATCCATGATCCATTGCAGCTGGTTTCATTATAATTAAATGTATTTATCAAGGGGACGTTTCAAGTCCTGCGGGGGGGTTTTCCTTATCAGCAGGGGCCCACCCCGTGCCGATCACGGACCCGCACGGGTAGGCATCTGAAACGAAGCGCTACATCTGTAGAGGAGTAACGTTGCTTCCTGATTTTCCGGCCGCGGCTTTACTATAACGTTTTATCTGTCACTTTAATATCAAATCGGTCTATGACGCAGAGATCAGGGAACAGACGTGACAGCGGCACAGCAACACCGAACACGGAGCAGTCTGCTTTATCCACCAACACAAGAACACCAGTCCAGAACCGACAGCAGAAGGACCCGCTCTGAATCACTCCGTGTCGCAAAAGCTGTGAATACATGTCTCCAGACAGAGGCTATCAGAAAGCAAAAGGTTTACTGAAGGAAAACTTTGGGAACGAATACAAACTCTCTTGTGCTTACCTGGAAAAAGCTCTATCCTGGCCCCTAGTTCAATCTGAAGATTCAAGGTCGCTGCAGGATTACGCCATGTTTCTAAGGAGTTGCTGCAACGCTATGGAGGAAATGGAGTACTTGGAGGAACTAGACACAGTGTCCAACATGAGAAGCATTGTGCTTAAGCTACCATACAAGCTCAGGGAGAGATGGCTCAGCAAAGCTTACGCACTGCAAGAGGAGCGCAGTCGTAGAGTAAGGATTTTAGACCTTGTCTATTTCATTGAAAGGCAAGCTCGCATAGCAGCAGACCCAGTTTTTGGTGACCTTCAAGACCACTCAGCTGCCAAAGGAAAGGTGGCTGTAAAGACTAGATGTCCTGTTAAGTCACAGATCTCAAAGGCGTATGACAGCAGTTTTGCCACAGGTGTCACTATTTCCCCAAAAGAAACAGAGCCTGGACCCTCCTGTCCCTTCTGTCAGTGCAAGCACACATTGGAACTGTGCAAACGGTTCTTTGAAGAAACACATAGGAACAAGCTGAACTTTGTAAAGATCAAGGGCATATGCTTTGGCTGTCTCTCTATAGGCCACATTAGTAGAGACTGTAAACAACGCCTCACCTGTAGAGTTTGCAAGCAAGCCCACCCAAGTGCCCTGCACATCTATGTTAAAGATGGTCCGACTAAACAGACTGAAAGGCCCTCTGGTGTAGCAGGCAGAACATCAGCAGAGTTATGTGGCCACATAGGGGCCGGAGAACAACAGAATGTGCTGTCCATTGTCCCAGTGCAAGTTAAGGCAGCAAAAGGCAGTCAAGTCTTTCAAGTCTATGCCCTCCTGGACCCTGGTTCCACCGCTACCTTCTGCTCCGAAGCGCTGATGTCTAAACTGAATCTGAAAGGCAGAAAAACACATATTCTGTTAAGCACAATGAATCAGAAAAAACTGGTGCCATCTCACGTCATACCTGGAATTGAAGTTTCAGCACTGGACAGCGACAACTTCTTACCTCTTCCTGACGTTTTCACCCAGAGAGAAATGCCAGTTACCTCCAGTAGCATTCCCAACCAGAATGACTTAACGCAGTGGGCGTACCTGAACAAAGTCAAACTTCCCAGTATCAGTGCTAAAGTGGAATTATTAGTTGGCACGAATGCTCTAAAGCTGTTAGAGCCATGGGAGGTTATTAATAGCCAAGGTGAGGGCCCCTACGCAGTAAAAACTCTATTGGGGTGGGTTGTAAATGGGCCACTCAGAAATGGCGATGAGGGCAGTTCGGCGAGAGTGACTGTGAATAGGATATCTGCCACAAGTTTGGAAGAGCTTCTAATGTCACAGTACAACCAGGACTTCAACGAAGTGTCATCTGAGGAAAAGCCAGAGATGTCAGTTGAGGACAAAATGTTTTTGAAAGTAGCCAGTGAGGCTACCCTGCAAAACGGACACTACAGTCTAAAGTTGCCTTTCAGGAAATCCAATGCCAGCATGCCTAACAACCGCCAAATTGCAGAACAGCGCCTGCAGGGCTTAAAAAGGAAGATGAAGAGGGACCAGCACTACAAGCACGAATACGTTGCATTCCTCAACGACATCTTGGAGAACAACTATGCAGAGGAGGTCCCACAGGAAGATCTGACACAGTCACCCGGACACAAATGGTACATACCACACCATGGGGTGTACAACCTCAAAAAGAAAAAGCTTAGAGTTGTTTTTGACTGTGCAGCCTCTTACCAAGGTATGTCCCTGAACACAGAGCTACTGCAGGGACCTGATCTGAATAATTCTCTTGTGGGAGTCATTGTGAGATTTCGCAAAGAGCCAATTGGATTTATGGCCGACATAAAATCAATGTTCCATCAGGTCAGAATGGATAAATCTCATGTGGACTACTTGCGGTTTCTGTGGTGGCCACAAGGTGATACCAGTAAGCCCCCAAAAGAATATTGCATGCTGGTGCACATTTTTGGTGCTGTGTCCTCCCCAAGCTGTGCAATTTTTGCGCTACAAAAAACGGCTGAAGACAATGAACATGGGTTCCCACCTCAAGTAGCTGAAACTGTCCGAAGCAACTTTTATGTTGACGACTGTGTAAAGTCTGTCGCAAAAGAATCTGAAGCCATCCAGCTAGTGAAGGACTTCACTGCATTATGCAGGAGAGGCGGGTTTCAGCTGACCCAGTGGGTTAGCAACAGCAGAGCAGTTCTGGCCTCCATCCCCACAGAGCAAAGGGCAAAGGATGTTAGGACTTTGGATCTCGACAAAGACAGTCTCCCCATTGAAAGAACATTGGGTTTGCAGTGGGGTGTGGACTCTGACAATTTCCAGTTTAACATCCATTTCAACCAGAAGCCACATACACGAAGAGGAATACTTTCAGTTGTAAGTTCAATCTTTGATCCACTCGGCTTTCTGGCTCCTCTGATTCTCCCAGCCAAGCAGTTGCTACAAGAGCTCTGCCAGAGAGGTTTTGGGTGGGACGAACCTTTGCCCCAGACTACATCAGATAAATGGATCGAATGGATAGCAAGTCTGGAGAGGATAAAACACTTCCAAGTGGCTCGCTGTCTGAAGCCAAAGAGCTATGGAACACAAAAGTTTGCACAGCTGCATCACTTTTCAGACGCCAGTGAGAATGGCTATGGCTCAGTAAGCTACATCAGGCAGGTTAACATTCAGGATGGTGTTCATGTTGCCTTTGTCCTAGGAAAATCCAGAGTCCTTCCTTTAAAGCACATCACAGTACCGTGGCTGGAGTTGGCAGCTGCAACACTGTTGGTGAAGGTGGACAAAATGCTGAGGAAAGAACTACACATGGACTTAAACCCCTCAGTCTTCTGGACGGATAGCCAAACAGTACTCAAGTACATTGGTAATGACTACACTAGGTTTAAGACCTATGTTGCCAACAGAGTGTCACTGATTCGTGACAATAGTGAACGGTCTCAATGGAGATATGTAAGCAGCAAGGACAATCCTGCTGATGACGCCTCGAGAGGATTGAGTGCAGTCAAATTCATGCAGCAAAAAAGATGGATACATGCCCCAGAGTTCCTATGGAAGCCAGAGGAAAGTTGGCCTGTGGAAAAATCATTGACCTCCGAGCCATTGTTGCAAAATGACCCAGAGGTCAGGAAAAACGCTGCTGTATTCACAACAGTGGCAATCATTGCAACTCCCACAGACTGTCTTATTTCATACTTCTCTGACTGGAAGAGGCTACTTAAAGCAGTGGCATGGTATCTCAAGGTGAAGAATGCTCTGATGTTGACTGCCAAAAAGCGTAAAGAGCTTTCCTCAGGTCCCATCACCACCCGCTCGAGCAGCCAAAAGGTGAGCACTGACCTAAGCGCTTTCAGGTCCACACTTGGTGGACAGCTCCTCACAGTGGAAGACCTCTCACAGGCAGAGAGGTCAGTCATCACCTATGTTCAAAAGCAATCCTTCCCAGTGGAAATGGCAGCGCTGGAAACCGCTCCATTTAGAGTGCAGAAGAGCAGTAAGATCTGTAGGCTCGACCCTATACTGGATGAAGGCATCATGAGAGTAGGCGGCCGCCTACACAGATCTGCAATGCCTGATGAGACCAACCACCCTTATATTCTGCCCAAAGATGCTCACACTTCAGATCTCCTACTACGACACATCCATGAACGCTCTGGACACAGCGGGAGAAACTACATGCTTTCAGAGCTCCGTAAAAAGTACTGGATTTTAAAGGGAAACTCAGCAGCAAGGGAAATAGTCTCAAAGTGTGTTGTGTGTAGGCGTGTGAGAGGCAAGACAGGTGAGCAGAAAATGGCCGATTTGCCACAAGAAAGAATCCTACCTGACCTCCCTCCTTTCACCAACGTCGGATTGGACTATTTTGGACCGCTTAAAGTGAAGCGAGGAAGGAGTATGGTTAAACGGTATGGAGCCCTGTTTACCTGCATGAGTAGCAGAGCTGTACATCTGGAGGTGGCTTACTCGTTAGACACAGACTCATGTATTCATGCTCTGAGAAGATTTGTTTGCAGGAGAGGTCAGGTTGCTATGCTCTGTGAGACCTGTGTCTATTTTTTCATTGTATCTTATGTTATTTGAAGCTTCAAATAAATAACTAGAAAGACAGCTCTGATTCACCATTTATTTGTTTTGATCACTTTGACTTGTACTCTCCACAGTGTTGGGTCCTAGATTTCCATAACAAGTGGCGTTGTCGGCAGGAGTTCGATTGTGGACACCTCCGGACGCTGGTGGTCGCTCCAGGATCCTCGGATCCTCCTCTACCTCGACAGAAACCATACGGGACGAGAGGACCAGAGCAGGGGGTGGAACCGATTGACTTCACGAGATCCAACTAACTCAAAGGGCTTTCAATACTCGGTGAGATGTACAGAGTCTAAATTGTTTAAAGTTAAACGTAATTAAACTCCATGACATGTATGAGAGGGACTGCTCGAAAGTAGGATATTTGGGATATCCGTCGTGATTTGGGATTACGATCAGTTTTTGTGTGATTTGTACTGAGAAACAAATATCACATCATCGACGGATGAAAAAAATAGTGTTTTGGTAACACTTAAAGACTTTGTTATGGGAGCAAAGCAAGTGTTTTGGTAACACTTAAATACTTTGTTATGGGAGCAAAGCAGGGTAGGGGGTTTGTACACTCTCCTGAGGGTCCGATTGTGGATGTCATGTGAGCAAAATATGGTGAGGACAGTCTGTCTAAATTAAATATATGGACGGAAATGTTCGGATTTCCTAAGGGAGGTTTTTTTGAGTAAATAAAAAATCAAGAACCTAAAGAATAAATTACAAGAACATGAAGATGGAATGAAGGGTACAAAAAATAAAGTTAAAGTAAAAGACTTATAGAAAACTGGACACTCACAGAAAGTGTTTATAATACTGGGGAGTAAAAAAAAAGGCAGTTGGCCTTGGGCATTAAAGAAAAATATTAAGGTTAAAGATGAATGTGAAGAAAAGAAGGAAAATAAATTATTTCCAAAACCATTTAAACCCCAGACATCTCTGTGTCATTCCATTGCAGGCCGAATGACCTCTCCTCGACTCTGGGTATCCCTTCCCTCCTCCGGTGTACAACCCTGGCAATCCGGTTGGAACACCTCAACCACCTCCACCGCCACTACAAGCCCCAGCCATGCAGTCAGCGTCAACTCCAAGCTCGTCCACCCCCATCAGGCCCAAGTAGATGGGGACAACAGCGGGATAAACAAACCCGATGCCCTAGGAGACCAAGCAGGTGTTTGGGAGACACACCTCAGTAATGCCTTTCTCAACGGACTCACAGACACAGCGCAAGCTACGCAAAATGCTGGCCGCTCACAATACCGAGGGAGAGGCAGAGGAGGTTTTCCGAGGCAGAGGACGAGAAGCAAGACCTTCATTTGACGAAAGATGTTTCAAGTGTGGCAGTGTTGAACATTGGATTATGGGACTGCTCACAGAACACTGGCAGTGGAGGCAGAGGGGGACAGCAAGGACGGGGCCACCATTCACAAAGACTGACCTACACCAGATGGGGAGGAAGGGGCCCAATAGAGCGAGACGGAAATTCAGCCAGCAGCATCTAACCAGGGAAGTGACACACACACACACACACACACACACACACACACACACACATACACACACACACACACACACATCATGCTATTGAGTAGGAAAATGTAGAAGACATGTCTGTGGTTAAAGAGGGTACATATTTGAAATATGGCAGTGAATGTTTGCATTAAGAAATGTCCCACACTGACTTTGGCAGTCATGGGTGTTGATGTTACATTTTTGGTTGATTCTGGGGCTACACATTCTGTGGTAAAAAAGGGCAGATTTGCCTGAATGCAAATTTAGTTAGTCCGATTGTCGAACCTCAGATTGAGGAGGAACAATGCGGATTCCGTCCTGGTCGTGGAACGACGGATCAGCTTTTTACTCTCGCAAGGATCCTGGAGGGGGCCTGGGAGTACGCTTATCCGGTCTACATGTGTTTTGTAGACTTGGAGAAGGCGTATGACCGGGTTCCCAGGGAGTTACTGTGGGAGGTGCTGCGGGAGTATGGGGTGAGGGGGTCTCTACTCAGGGCCATCCAATCTCTGTACTCCCAAAGCGAGAGCTGTGTCCGGGTCCTCGGCAGTAAGTCGGACCCATTTCCGGTGAGGGTTGGCCTCCGCCAGGGCTGCGCTTTGTCACCAATCCTGTTTGTAATATACATGGATCGGATTTCGAGGCGTAGTCGTGGGGGGGGGGGGGGGTCTGCAGTTCGGTGGACTAAGGATTGCACCACTGCTTTTTGCAGATGATGTGGTTCTGATGGCTTCATCGGTCTGCGACCTTCAGCACTCACTGGATCGGTTCGCAACCGAGTGTGAAGCGGCTGGGATGAGGATCAGCACCTCCAAATCTGAGGCCATGGTTCTCAGCAGGAAACCGATGGACTGTCCACTCCAAGTAGGGAATGAGTCCTTACCCCAAGTGAAGGAGTTCAAGTATCTCGGGGTCTTGTTCTCGAGTGAGGGATCAATGGAGCGTGAGATGGGCCGGAGAATCGGAGCAGCGGGAGCGGTATTGCAGTCGCTTTACCGCACCGTTGTGACGAAAAGGGAGCTGAGCCGGAAGGCAAAGCTCTCTGTCTACCGGGCCATTTTCGTTCCTACCCTCACCTATGGTCATGAAGGATGGGTCATGACCGAAAGAACGAGATCGCGGATACAAGCGGCCGAGATGGGTTTCCTCCGCCGGGTGGCTGGTGTCTCCCTTAGAGATAAGGTGAGAAGTTCGGTCATCAGGGAGGGACTCGGAGTTGAGCCGCTCCTCCTTCGCGTCGAAAGAAGCCAGTTGAGGTGGTTCGGGCACCTAGTTAGGATGCCACCTGGGCGCCTCCCTAGGGAGGTGTTCCAGGCACGTCCAGCTGGGAAGAGACCAAGGGGTAGACCTAGGACCAGGTGGAGGGATTATATCTCTTCGCTGGCCTGGGAGCGCCTTGGGATCCCCCAGTCAGAGCTGGTTGATGTCGCCAGGGAAAAGAAAGTTTGGGGCTCTCTGCTGGAACTGCTACCCCCGCGACCCGACCACGGATAAGCGGAAGAAGATGGATGGATGGATGGATGGATGCTAACGTGGTTGAAGGATCCATGTAAATGCTATGATGAGAGTTTTTCTGTTAGAATGTGTGAATGATGAGCTCATGCTTAAATTATGTATTGGAGTTTGCTGGTTCTGTTACACTCCCACACCCACACAACACAAACCGTGTCAAATCCCAGGGGCGGTCCACACATTTCACTAGCCAGGGGGCCCCACTGATAGATGGAGGGATTTGGGTCCAATCGTTAAAGATTGGGAGTCAGTCACTGATTGGGCACCTACACACACAGAATATGTCATGTACTCTATGTCACGTGACGTGTATCAAATGAAAATGTGCACGAACGTAGCCGTTCTGCGCACATTGCTGTTGGTTGAGGATGATGAGGTAATTCTCATATCTCTGAGCTTCCTGCCGCGCTTTCAGATGTGCCATACTCACTCTGGGCAGCTCACAGATATGACGTAGTTTTAATGTCCACGTTCCGCCCCGTACCCATTGAAACGTGAAGCTGTTGATGACATTCGGCCAGTGTTTACCTCTCTGCTTAAACAAGGGGTCATTATTCCGTGTAACGATTCCCCGGTCCGCACTCCAGTGTTTCCTGTCAAAAAGATCAGAGACAAACCTCCTGACGAATGGAGATTTGTCCAGGATTTGCGAGCTGTAAATGGAGCAGTGCACGCTCGGGCACCGCTGGTCCCAAATCCGTATCTGATTCTTTCCCAAGTTCCAGCCTCTGCAGCATTTTTTTCTGTCATCGACCTCTCAAATGCATTTTTCAGTGTCCCTGTACACAAAGACAGCCAATTCTGGTTTGCATTTGAATATGACGGTAAACCTTACACTTTTACACGCCTGTGTCAAGGTTATTGTGAATCACCTACTGTGTACAACCAGGCATTGTGTACAAGTTTGGCCTCTCTCCAAGTTTCTAAAGGCACTGCACTGATACAGTATGTTGATGACCTCATGATTTGCGCACCTACAGCAGAACAGTGTGAAGCTGATACAATTGCTTTGTTAATGCATCTCGCAGCCGAAGGCCATAAGGCCAGTTTGTCTAAACTCCAATATGTACAAAGAACAGTTACATTTTTGGGTCATGTCATTTCAGGAGAGGGGAAAGCGCTTTCAGATAAGCGTATTGCATCATTGGCTGCTCTGCCAAAACCTGTCACTAAGCGACAGATGATGTCATTCTTGCGTATGTGTTCATAACACACGGCTGTTGTTATGCTTGCTGTGATGTTACATTAGTCCGTTCTCTGCTTGTAATTATGCCGTTACAAGCTTCAAAGTTGTATTTATCATCTGAATTTGCCGAAACAAGTTTAATATTCTGAAACCAATACTTTGAAGATGTATAAGTCAGGTGTCTTGAGTAGTCAAAATTACCTACAAATCATTGTACACATTAGTACATATTATTTTCCACTTGTTACCATTGTGAGTCTATTTTTATGCAGCTCTGTGTGATTTTGTAGCTACAATTGAGACTAATACACTACCAGAAGTGGAATAAGTACTCAGATATTGTACTTAAGTAAAGGAATAAATACCAGAGTGTTACAGTAACAGTCCTGCATTCAAAATGTTCCTCAAGTAAAAGTAGAAAAGTATTATCAGAATATAGTGAAAGTAAAGACAGTAAAAGTAGTCGTTGTGCAGATTGGTCCATTTCAGAATGATATATATGATATATTTTATAATGATTGATCATGAAAGTGTTCTCAAAGCTGGTGAAGGTGCAGCTAGTTTGAAGTACGTTGTATACTGCAGGGTAGCTTGTGGATTTACTCCTCTGGAACTAAAGTCTGATTTAACACTTGATTATATTTCACATCATTCATCCACATCTGTGAAGTAACTAAAGGTATTAAATGCATGTAGTGGAGTAAAAGTACACCATTTACCTCTGACTTATGTTCACTTCCAACCTAAAAGTACCTCAAAAATAGTAATCAATAATGTATTGAAAAGTTATTTGCTGATTGGTTTTTATATCGGCTCAGCCAGGTTATATGGGAGGCCCAGTCTACGTACACTCTAAAAACAAATGCCTTGGCTTAACAAAGAAAATCAAGGCAATAGGTTGCATCGATGGTTATTGAGTTAAGACAACTTCTATTGAAATGTTGTTAAAGCAACAAAGTTATTTGAGAAAGGGGAGAAGGCTTTTCCTCTACAATCAGAGGTGTTTTCAATTACCACTTACTTAATAATTGGTAGCATAAACAATAAGTTTTTAAGTTGATTACTCCAAAAGTTCCAACTTGTTTTACCGTATGATTTCAATGTAATCTTAAATTGTATGTACTTAATTACCACATGTTGAACATGAACACATGTTTTTAAGTTGACAACCATTTATAAATTAAGTTGCTCCAAATAATATTGTATTCAATAGGGTTTTTCTCTTAGCTTTTTCATGTTTTTGCCTTTAAAGAAAGAAATTAATTGATTCCACAACAAAAATATTAGGCAATTCACTTTTTATTTTTGAACTGCAGGTGTTTATTTCAACACATGATGTTTCAAAAGGAGAGACTTCATTTAGTTTGAACATTGCCTGAAGACGGGTGATGAACTTCTCATGGTGTGCACACCTAGACCGGACTTAAAAGACGTTCCTCTGACCAACGCTGACCTCATTTTGTATGTTGATGGGTCTGCCTCTCGCGACCAAGGGGGCACTAATCGGGTGGGTTTTTCTGTTGTTTCAGATTCTGCTGTACTCCGTTCTGGACCACTTCCATGTCACCTATCAGCACAATCAGCAGAGCTCATCGCACTAACTGAAGCCTGCACGTTTGCAGAAGGCAAAACCGTGACTATTTACACTGACTCACGTTATGCTTTCGGGGTAGTACACGATTTTGGGGCTATTTGGAAGTGTAGACCATTTCTGAAATCTGATGGCAAACCAGTACTTAACCATGTACTGGTTGCAGGCTTACTAGACGCCATTCTGCTCCCATCTGAGGTTGCAGTCTGTAAATGTGCCGCACACGCAAGCAATACAGACCCAGTTTCCCTAGGAAATGCGTCTGCTGACTCAGCCGCAAAGGCAGCTGCTCTGATTCCTCTCGCACCTCACGCACACTCATTTGTTAAAATCCCTGTCTCCTCCTTCACTGACAAAATGTCATCACTGACTTCCATGCAGCAGCTAGCTACGCCAGTTGAGAAGGCTCAATGGAAGGCGGCTGGGGCTGTTTTTGACCCAACCTCCAGCATCTGGGTTGGTCCAAATTCCAATCCATGTCTTCCAAGAAATGTTTTCCCTCATTTCGCTAAGTTGACACATGGGTTTGATCATGTGTCAAAAGGAGGGATGTTAGAGTCTATCAATCAGGAGTGGTTCACAAGGGGGTTCACAGTAACAGCTCAAAAGCACTGTGAAGCATGCCTAATCTGCATTATGCAAAATTCTGGTAGACCAGTAAATGTTACAGGACCCGGAGCACATCCACCTCCCACCAGGCCATTTGAGCACCTAATGCTGGATTTCATTGAGCTTAGCCCATCAGAGGGTAAGAAGCACTGTCTAGTGGTGGTCGACATGTGGTCCAAATGGGTTGAAGCTTTCCCAGTAAAAGCACAGACAGCAAATGCTGTGGCAAAGGCACTACTGAGGGAAATAATTCCTAGATGGGGACTACCAGACAACATTTCTAGTGACAACGGTTCACATTTTGCTAATGAGGCCATTACGCAGATAGGAGAATACATGGGCATGGACATCAGAAAGCATTGTGCTTATCATCCACAGAGTGGGGGTGGGGTGGAAAGAGAGAACGGCACAATAAAAAACAAACTAGCAAAATGCTGTGCAGACACAGGTCTGTCATGGACACAAGCTCTGCCCATTGTGCTGATGTACATGCGGATGCGGAAAAGAACACGGAGTCAACTCAGCCCATTTGAAATCCTTTTTTGGGCTCCTCCACAGATTGGACTCAAGGCTCCAGGATGTCCTCTTCCCTCCACAACTTTGTGTGAGGATGCTATGTTGTCATATTGTGTTAACCTATCATCCACTTTAGCAGACATCCGACATCAGGTAGCCGCAGCCTTGCCTACCCCTGCCACTGGTCCGCTTCACCGCCTTCAACCCGGCGATTTCGTGCTGATCAAGGATTTCCGGAGAAAGAGCTGGAAATCCAATCGTTGTCAAGGTCCCTACCAGGTGCTTCTCGTCACCCAGACAGCGGTCAAGGTCGCCGAGAGAGCTATGTGGGTCCACGCCAGCCACTGCAAGGTCGTAGTCACAGAAAAGGAGAAACGGTAGAAGCAGACGACAACAAGTGACGTGTCCAAGTCACCAACAGAAGACGACAACAAGTGACGTGTCCAAGTCACCAACGGAAGATGACAACAAGTGACGTGTCCTAGTCACCACCAGCACCACACTTGCACTACATACACTAAAACACACTACACACAAGGTGTCACGAGTGAGTGCCAGCTGAGCGGTTCCATATGCTCTCTGGTTCCTCGTTTGTGTTATCGGTGTGCGGAGTCTGACTGTCCGTGTCACGAAATCGACCGAGAGAATACACTCACACACACCATGGAACATTTCCCCCTCGTGATGAGGGCTCGGCTGGAGAGACAACAACGCAACCGTGAGCAATGTGAATACTACTGGAGAGCCTGGACACTCATAGAATGGTTCCTCTGCATACTTGCCATGATAGTTGTGTTAGGACTAGTCCTATATTTTATGTATCCATGGTCAGCATACAGCATGTCAGCCAAAATCGAGGTATCTAAGAGGTACATGGGGAAAGGAGGGCGAACCACATGGGTCGAGGGGCTGGTCAAGACAGGGATTGGTAACATTACTCTAAGGGAAGGGGAAGATAGCACAGTGCAGTTAGACCCGTGCGACTACATGCATTGCCCGACCCTAAGAAACTGGGGGGGGCAGACGCCTACATTTGCTATGTCGAGAGTGACAGTCACACCGCCACTCACTGCTCGGGGGGCTGGGCTTTTGTTTTATGGACCACCGCGCACACCGATTGGGGTTATACCTTATGGGACGACAAAACAAACATCAAAGGGAGATTGTCTATCTCCAAGGTCAATTCATCGAGCCCCGTTATCCTGTTGCAACTACAGGCTGCCCAGATATCAGACAAGGGTTATTTTGGGTTTGTTTGTCTGTATGTATGTATCCGGCGCCGACCCGTGTGGCACATTTTACATAGACATCGCGCCCAAAACTCGGACCCCCGAAAAGGGTAAGCAACCTTTGACGCAACTGTTGACATCCATAGGTACATCTACATTTAATCTATACATAGGCAATAACGACCATAGCAACATTGATGTGGGTCAGACCAGTAGTGGGATCACCGGTAACATCTGGTGGCACACTCTGAGATCATTCTTGCAGGCCGCAGGACAAAATGGGTCATGTTATGCATGCACTCTTTTCCCCCAGGACTCATCAATGTCCGTGCCAGTTCGTCGGCGCTCTCTGACCCAGGTTGAACACCTCTGCGCGTTTATGGCTCTGACAAGGCCCATCAAGGGTGAAGACCGCGTAACGGAGTGGCGTTATGCTAGGCAGCTTCCCCCACCATGCAGTAATCGGTCTAACTCCCCTTTGCGTGCATCCACGTTTGATACCACATACGCAAAGTACCAACCCGTCAGCCATGTGCACCCTAGTCATTTGGGAGGGATGAAACACAGCCTCTGCATCCAGAGAGTGTACCACAAAACGTCTCTTACACCACCTTATTTTTTCCTAGGCACTACTACTGGTTGTACTCGTATCCTACGGAACACGTGCAGTTACGGTGCTTACAACATCTCGTATTGTCGCATATCCGGTGCCCCTGAAAGAATCCTTTCTAACGTAGCATTCCCTGATGTTAAACATATTTCCCTCCAACTGGCCTGGCCCAGTGATGCTGGGTTTAGCGCGCCACAAGATTACGTTTGGTTGTGCGGCGACAAGCTCTATCAAGTTCTGGCTCCCCTCTGGATAGGTACATGCACTCTAGTGGATTTGAATCCAGCAGTCACTGTACTCACGTCCTTAATGTACACGACACATCATTACCCAGAGTTCCAACACCCCGACCACCACAAGGTAAAAAGAGATCTGACGTCCGCTGGAGCTAAATTCATGGGTGGCCTGTTCCCATGGTGGGGTACAGTAAACAATGCCCATAAAATAGATACCTTACACGTCCGGCTAGAGAACCTCACTTACGAGACGACGCAAGGCTTCCAGGCATTGCCCCCATTCATAATAGCCTCTAGGAACATGCTGGACCAGCGATGGAGTGTATTCATTGATGTGTTATATCAGTCTATCCTGTCATTTGTTTTTTTTATTGATCATGTATGATCAAAAGGGGAGAATGTAGTGGACATTTTTATTATATCCTTATATGCTTAAACCAAATGCTTCTCATTTCCTGAGATGTACTGTTTTCTTCCATCTACTCTACTTGGGGTTCCCAGGCGCTTCAAGGCCACAGAGCTGCTTTGGCTACTGGGAGACTCACACAGTCACACAAGAACTTCCCTACTCTGAGAACCGTTATGCTATCTACAACTCAAGGACAGAAGATGTCTAATAACAATGTGACCGTGTGAAGACAGATTTCTAACGTTCCCACTCCTTTCCTATATAAGCTTTGCTACCACATTGTATGGCGCACACTCACGCAGACTATTCTATGCTCTGTGAGACCTGTGTCTATTTTTTTTTTTTTTTTTAATTGTATCTTATGTTATTTGAAGCTTCAAATAAATAACTAGAAAGACAGCTCTGATTCACCATGTATTTGTTTTGATCACTTTGACTTGTACTCTCCACAGTGTTGGGTCCTAGATTTCCATAACAGGGGACAGGGGCCAGACAACATAACTTCAAAGAGACTGCCCTAATGTTACGAATGGGTGAAGCAGGTAGGACTCAAAAGCAGAATAACGAAAAACGAGCTTTATTAAATAATAAAGCTGTGGCAAAAACAAGGCAGAATCCAAAATATCCAAAGCAGCACAAGGAACACAGACCGTGGAATAACATGGAGGGGAAACAATGAACCGACATGGAACACAGGGGAAGACTAGACTAAATACACAGAAGGGTAATCACAGAACAAGACACAGCTGGGCAGGGGAGGAGAAACACAAGGACAACAGGTGAACACAATCAGGGAGGGAAACAGACAGAAAGCAGGAAACGGGGGTGAACACTTTACACAATAAAACAGGAAACCCAAAGACAAGAAAAACACCAACACAGACAAAACTACAAACGTGACATAACATGAGAATCGTGACAGAACCCCCCCCTCAAGGGACGGATCCCAGACGTCCCAAAAAAAAGTCCAGCAGGGTGGGTGGAGGGGGACCGGAGGGAGGACACATAACTAGGGCCAAGAAAGGGTGGGTGGAGGGGGTCTGGAGGACGGGTCTCGGGCGGACAACCCGGGGGAAAGGCAGAGACCAAGGAGGGGGTCTCGGGCGGAAGGCCCGGGAGCAAGGCAGAGACCAAGGACGGGGTCTCGGGCGGAAGGCCCGGGGGCAAGGCAGAGACCAAGGATGGGGTCTCGGGTGGACGGCCTGGGGGCAAGGCGAAGTTCAAAAAGGGGCGAAGGCCACAGCGGGCAAACTCAGGGGGCCGAGCATGAGGGCAAAAGCAGCGGCAGGAAGAGTCAGGGGGCCGGGCCCGAGGACGAAGACCGCGGCACTCAGGGGGCCGGGCTCGAGGGAGAAGACCGCGGCTCTCAGGGGGCCGGGCTCGAGGGAGAAGACCAGACAGCTCCGGAGGCCGGGCAGGACCCGGTGTCGGCCGAACAGGAACCGGAGCCAGTGGGACAGGCTTCGGCAGGATCCCCCATGGAAGAGGACCAGTAGTTGGCAGGACCCCCGGTGAGACAGGTGATGGTGGGGCCTCCAACGGAACAGGACAAGGGGTTGGCAGGACCCCCGGCAGAAGAGTTGTCGGCGGGACCCCCAGAGGAACAGGACATAGGATTGGCAGGACCCCCGGCAGGAGAGCAGTCGGCGGGACCTCCAACAGCACAGGACATAGGGTTGGCAGGACCCCCGACAGAAGAGTAGTTGGCAGGACCCCCGGCAGAAGAGTAGTTGGCAGGACCTCCAACGGGACAGGACAAGGAGCTGGTAGGACCCCCGGAAGAAGAGCAGTCGGCGGGGCCTCCAACGGCACAGGACAAAGGGTTGGCAGGACCCCCGGCAGGAGAGCAGTCGGTGGGACCTCCAACGAGATGGGACAAGGAGCTGGCAGGACCCCCGGCAGGAGAGTAGACGGCGGGACCTCCAACGGGACAGACATACGATTGGTAGGACCCCCGGCAGAGGAGTAGTCGACGGGGCCTCCAACGGGACAGGACATGGAGTTGGCAGGACCCCCAGCGGAACCTCCAACGGACCAGGACATTGGGTAGGGACTTGAGACGTGACTCGAGAGGGGAACTAGAGACGGAACTCCAGAGGGGACTAGAGGAGAGAGGAGGAACAAGAGGAGGGAACTCGAGAGGGGAACTAGAGAGGGGACTCGAGGAGGGACTAGAGAGGGGACTAGAGGAGGGACTAAAGGAGGGACTAGAGCAGGGACTAAAGGAGGGACTAGAGGAGGGACCTCGAGAGGGAACTCGAGGGGGGACTGGAGAAGTGACTAGAGGAGGGACTAGAGATGGGACTAGGGAATTGACTAGAGGCGGGACTTGAGTAGGAACTAGAGATGGAACTCGAGAGGTGACTGGAGAGGGGACTCGAGAGGGAACTGGAGATGGGACTAGAGAAGGGACTAGAGAAGGGACTAGAGAAGGGACTTGGGAAGGGACTAGAGAGGTGACTAAAAGGGGGACTGGAGAAGGGACTAGAGAGGTGACTAGAGGAGGGACCTGAGAAAGGACTTGAGAAAGGAATTGAGTAGGGACTAGAGAAGGGACTATGACAGCTGGGACCAGGACTGGGGCCGGAACCATGGCTGCTGGGACCGGCACTGGAGCCGGAGCCGCTGGAGTACGGGCTGGAATCCTGGCCTTGCATCTTCCAGAGACCTTTTGGAGGCTCCGTGGACCTCCAAACGCCAGACGGGTTCCTGAGAAAAGGTCTGAGGTTGGAACTGGAGCCGCTAGAACCGGAACAGAGGCCTGGACCATGGCTGTGTGGGCCAGGTAATCGAGCAAGGAAACATAGCTCTGCGGGCCGGTACTGGTGCATGGATCCATGGCTGTGGAAACCGGAACTGAAGCCGGGATCATGGCTGTTGGAGCACGGGCTGGAATCCTGGCCCTGCGTCTCCTAGAGGCTTCTTGGAGACTCTGTGGACCTTCAACAGGACAGTAGTTGGATCCCAGGAAAGGGTTAGAAGCTTGTGCCAATTCCTCAGGGCTACTTGAAAAGGTTTGTAGCCACTCCGGCAACAAGCTCCTGAGCCAGGGCTTGCGAGCAACCTCCCGGCGTGCCTCCTTCAAAGCAGCCTCTTTACCCCGTCTAGATGAGGCGTTCTTCCAGGTGTAAAAAATGTACTCCAGAGAATACCCAAGACATTCCGCCTGTAGGGCCAAAACATTGAAATCTGCTGAGTCCAAATTTGGTCGGTTCATTCTGTTACGAATGGGTGAAGCAGGTAGGACTCAAAAGCAGAATAACGAAAAGCGAGCTTGATTAAATAATAAAGCTGTGGCAAAAACAAGGCAGAATCCAAAATATCCAAAGCAGCACAAGGAACACAGACCGTGGAATAACATGGAGGGGAAACAATGAACCGACATGGAACACAGGGGAAAACTAGACTAAATACACAGAAGGGTAATCACAGAACAAGACATAGCTGGGCAGGGGAGGAGAAACACAAGGACAACAGGTGAACACAATCAGGGAGGGAAACAGACAGAAAGCAGACAGGCAGGAAACGGGGGTGAACACTTTACACAATAAAACAGGAAACCCAAAGACAAGAAAAACACCAACACAGACAAAACTACAAACGTGACATAACATGAGAATCGTGACACCTAATCAACACATCAAAGAACTAAACAACAAAGGCACTACACAGGGGAGCATTTAACACCTACCTGATAACACACATCAAAGAATGGGAGGCGGGACATGGGAGGCGGGACATGGGAGGCGGGACTTAGCTCATTGACCAATGGGAGATGGACTTAGCTCATTTGCATAATTGGGGGCGTGTCATCTGTCACTTTTTCATTCATACTAATGTGATTGAAACAGCATGGTTAATACTACTCACCGATGTAATTTGTTATACACACATTCCTTCACATTTACATTGTAATTTGCATTCAAGTATTTCGTGAGGCCTTCCAACATGTTTTTAAATATAACTACGGTTGTAGTTGAAGAGTTTGTAAATTAACATGAACCGAAGCTGTTGCCTGGCAACTCAATCGCACAACATCACGTCCGTTAATTCCACATCCACACGCATGGATTAACATCGATTTAATACATTAATGTAGCCTTTGTTTCTGCTAAAAGAGGTGTCGACCAGCTGGGGCAACAAGAACATTGGCGTAATCGAGTGTGACTATTATAAAATAAATCATTATTATATTAATATTGACAATAACAACCGACCGTCGGGGTAGCATTTGTTTGGCATTTCCGGTTATTTCTCCAATGGTTAACATGGGTTAACAATACCGTGTAACTTTCACGTTTGAAGGGACGAAATCGTGACATCTTCACATCTCCCAGCATGGTAAATCGTCACATGTTCACGTCTTGCTGTGATATCGGGTTGGATATTATACATGTATTATACTCTTATAATACATGTAAAGTAAAGTACATAAAGTCAACAAGCCATGACTTTATGAGTCATGGCTTGTTACCAGACTCAATGTTTTCTGTTCTGTTGGTGCCAGTTATTAAGGACAAAGCCGGTAAAGTGGGAAGCCTAGATAACTATAGGCCCATAGCATTAGCCAGCATATTGTCAAAAGTCCTAGAAAGAATTCTGCTGGACAGATTAGATGACTTTATTAACTCAACAGATAACCAGTTTGGCTTTAAGGCTAAACATGGCACTGACTTGTGTATATACGCCTTGAAGGAAATTGTCAACAAATATAGAGGTAATAACTCCTCAGTTCTTATGTGTTTCATTGATGCTTCTAAAGCGTTTGATCGTGTTAATCATAGGAAGTTATTTGTTAAACTGAGTCAAAGAGGGGTGCCCAAATACATTGTGAGAATTCTGGTCTACTGGTATGGCCACCAGACTATGCAAGTCAAATGGGGCAATAGGGTCTCAGCCCCATTTGGGGTTAGCAATGGTGTCAGACAAGGTGGAATTATGTCCCCAGTTATTTTTAACCTTTATATTGATGATCTGTCCAAGCGACTGAAAGCCTGTAATACTGGATGCATGATTGGTAGTTCTCTAGTGAACCATATTATGTATGCAGATGATCTTGTTGTGCTGAGTCCATCTAGAGCTGGTCTTCAGCAGCTTCTTGCTGTTTGTTCTGTGTATGGTGTGGAGCATGACATCAAATACAACGCCAGTAAGAGTGCTGTCATGATCTTTAGAACCAAAGAAGATAAATGTCTTAAATTTCCTGATTTTAAATTGTCTGATATTAATCTTAGTGTCTGTAATAAGTTAAAATATCTTGGACACTTTATTACAGAACAAATGACAAATGATGAAGATATTTATAGGCAATGCCGCATGATGTGCACAAGCAAACATTCTCCTACGTAAGTTTGGTGCATGTACAGATGGAGTGAAGATGTCTCTGTTCAGAGCATATTGCACACCGCTCTATACGGCACATTTGTGGTCAAACTACAGAAAAGCAAGTTTACGGAAACTTCAAGTAGCTTATAATGATGCCATGAGAATATTGCTGAAGAGACCTCGATGGTCTAGTGCAAGTGAAATGTGTGTGGCTGCAGGAGTCAATACTCTACAAGCTGTTTTAAGAAATCTTATGTATAAATGTATTTGCCGGCTTAATGACTCTGATAATGAAATCCTCTTGGCCTTATCGAACATAAGGTTTAGTACTACACGCCAGTGTTGTAGTCAAGTCACCAATTCACGAGTCCAAGTCACCCTCGAGTCACCACTCTTCGAGTCCGAGTCCAAGTCACCAAGGGAGAGTCGAGTCCGAGTCCAAGTCCGAGTCACCCAAGGAGTGTCCAAGTCGAGTCCGAGTCTGAGTCATCATTACCTGTGTTCGAGTCCGAGTCCAATTCCGAGTCACTTAAGAAGAGTCCAAGTCAAGTCCGAGTCACAAGTCTTCATGTATTAATCTTCGTGGATATATGTTTTGAAATGTAGCTGCTCCTCTACATTGCTGTTATCCTGTCTATTCAACTGCTGTGAAGCGAGTTTGGCTACAATTCTTGTAATAGGTGCTATACAAATATAAAGCTTATTTCTAATATTAATATTATTATATATAAATAAACTATATTTAAAATGAGTTACCTTTTAGAGAAGTGATTATATTTGTATGCCAATATTTTCCTATGGTAAAGTTTTCGTTTTGCACTTTTATTTTGATAGTAATAAGATCGGGACTCTTATTTTGAAGGAACTTTTACGGGTTAAATCAGTTTACAGATAAAGATTTATCCCCAGAAAGCACATGGCTACTTAGCATGCAAAATGACGTCATTCTGCATGTTAAGTATGTGCTTTCGTTATCGGCTGAATCTTTATTTATTGATTAGATCACGTTACTCTGATGATAGTGTTCAAGACAGCCTATATGTCTGAACTCGATCCTTAGAGTAATGTGTTACGGAGCCTTCTCTTCTATATTGTTTCCACATAACGAGCATTTTGCGCTGCTCTTTTCCAATGTGGAAGCAGAATGTGTGAAAGCATACAGCATGATGCGGGGTGTGTCTGTAGACATCTCTAGACTGGAATAGCGGGGCCCAGTACGTGAACTCGCCATACAGGATAGAGGACATCAGACTCCAAGGGGGGGGGGGGGGGGGGAATTCACGAGTCCGAGTCCAAGTCATCCTGTGCGAGAATTCACGAGTCCAAGTCCGAGTCGCGTCAATCAGTGCGCGAGTCCGAGTCGAGTCACGAGTCCCGAAAATCGGCACTCAAGTCCGACTCGAGTCCGAGTCCAGGACTCGAGTACTCCATCTCTGCTACACGCTACCAATCGCAGCTGTGGAGACATTGGTATAGTTGTCTCTTTGTAGGACACTGATTTAAATTATTCTTAAACTATGAATTATTTTTATGCTATGTATTTAATTTATTATATCTAATGCCTTGTCTTTTATCTATGTAATGTCTTGTCTTTTATCTGGACCCTGAGTCTGTAATAAAGTTTTCATTCATTCATTCATTCTTAGACAGTGTGCGAACTATACCGAGAGGGGTCTGCCTGCAGACCTCCACTCTCAGGACAGTTCCGGTGCAGACCTCCACTCTCAGACACCTCCACCATAGATATATATAAACACTAGATGGCTCATGGGAGATTTCCCAGCGTAGCTGACCGGCCGCCATCTTGCTACAGTCAACAGTTACTCTGATTCGCGTTATGGTAGCTGTTGTCAGGTGAGTGATCTGCACAAAAATACTCTTAACTCACTGAAATCTTGACTGATTTACAAACGGTTTGGTTTATTATAAACATGATTAGCATGGCTGTGATACAGGATGCTTGGATATGTTGAAATTGCAGCTTTTCTTTGTGTATGTGGTTGTATTTATTAGCTGGCTAATAACAAGAGGCTGTCAGTGAGACCTAGTATTACAAAGTTGACCCAGCAACTTTACACCAGTGGGAGAGGCAGAACTGCTCTTTCTTTCAACACAACTTAAGTTACACATGATTTCTTCCACGTGGTTTGGCTTGTTAAAAACATCTTGCATTATGATACAGGAATTTGCTGGCTTTGTGTTTACAGAAGTACCTGACTATGCCGGACTTTTGTGCAGCCTACGGATGCTCCAATCACCGGAGTCTGGAAACAAGAACCCGTGGGATCACCTTTCACCTGTAAGATGACAATATTATGACTAAAATCAGGATAATCATTAATTACTTAGTGGATGTATGTACATTACAAGTCCTGCTACACAGGATCAGTGGGGCTATGTGAGATAATAGTATTGCAAGATTGTTGTTGACCCAGCCTCTTTAGAATATGTTGTTACCATTTCTTTACACAATTATTTAATGTTTCTATTGGACACCTTTTTTATTACTCTTAGTGTGGTTGTCTTATTCTTAAAGTAGGCTATACATACATGCATACCAAAAATATGATAATTTCGGTGTGTGTTTTTGTCCTACCCTTAATGTTAAAGGAAAGAAGGGAGGAACATGTTGACAATAATTTATATATCTGGCTACCTTTCTCATGTTTTTAAGGTTTCCCAAAACCAAAGAGAGGAGGAGGCAGTGGGAACTCGGCCTAAGAAGGGACGGTTTTGTTTCCTGTGAGTGACAGGACACTGCTCTGCAGTGAGCACTTCAGGAGTGAGGAATTTGACCGGACAGGAGACGCAGCACTATGTTCCCCACATATGTTTATGTTTGCTCAGTCTAATAAACCCATAACATGGTTGTGAAAGAATACCAAAGCTGAGGCTGGACGATGATTGATTGTTGGTGCATATATTGCATAGGGGCAATATAGGGAACAATTTAAACAGTGGATTTTGTGATATATCAGCCGGGGTGAAACAAGACAAACCACAAATGAACTACAGAAGGACACAAAAGGACACATGGTACAGTTTATATTATTCTTGGTCTTTTTTCAATGACATATTTCAAAGGTTCTGGATTTGTTTACAAAACTAGGATGATATGAAGATCTCAAAAAATAATTGTGATAAATGAGACAGAACTGGCCTGTCTGTGAGCACATTTTATGTTGGTTTGGTTCTTCTGATAAAGGTGTGAATATCTAAATAATATACCAACAAATGCTATTGTCATTAGTTGTGTCCCTGTTCTTAAAGCTAAGGCATTGCTAAATTAACAACTCTTGGCTTACAGAGTGGTAACATGAGACCGATTTTTATATATAAAATATAAATGTATTTTAATTTTATAATTTATTTTAAATATTAACAATATAATAAAATAAATGGAAATATATACACCGGCAAATATTTTAAATATAAATACCTTGTGTGTGTGTGTATAGCTATTGCTTTATCTGATGTTATTTTCATATGAAAGTCCATGATTATAAGTATGCAGTATCATAACTACATCTTTGATGTTTATAAAAAACCAAACCGTTTGAAAATTGGTTGAAAATTGAGCAAGCTATGGTTATTTAAATAGTAAACCATAATGTTATGAATGAGAGAACTGCCTGTAGCAAGATGGCGGCCAAGTGGCAACGTCGGTCTCAATTGGCCAGCAGCGCGGGTGAGTCATCTAGTGTTTATATATATCTATGACCTCCACTGTCAGTACAGGAAGTGCACGCTAAGAATTCCAAAATAAAATCACCACTATCAGTATACAGTCTATACAGTGCCACTTTCCAAACAGGAAATGCACGCAAATACAAAATAAAATCGGATCTTGACACTTATTATCTATATATATATAGATAGATATATTTATTTATATATATAAATACGACATCTTGTATTTTAGTTACACCCGCTAGACAACAGTGGAAAGTTCGAGAAACAACCGTGTGTGTATCGAAAGCCTAAAGTGCCACTATTCGCCGTTTAAAACGCGCGTTTTTCGTAAAAAACGCGCGTTTTTGACGCGTATAAAACGCGCATTTTTTTAATATGATAATGAGCCCCTCCTTCTGATTTCCATAGCCACTAAGTTTAAAGTGTCTTTAACCAATCAGTGAAGAGTAAAGCCAGACCAAAGCAATCTGTAGTTGAAAAGTTCTTGACATGTTTAGGCTTTGCTGTAAATAGTATATTATTCCAGATTCAGGGATGAAACTAATTTTCCTTTGAATATAATCAATAAATCAAACAATATAAAATATATATATATAAAAAATACAATTGCCTTACCCTTTTCCTTAACCCTATGGAGTATAAGGATATTTTCTCGATATGTAGACGTCTCCTTAAATCACCTTTTAAATGTACTTATAACATGGCACCCCATATGTTACTTATCAAAATATTCAGGACACTCTCTGGTCTTGCTAGAGATGCAAGTCACTCACCTTAAATCACTGTCTTATGAGATACTTAGCTGAAAATGAGAAATCCGATTTTTGGAAAACCTGAAAACCATAGGTGAAAACACATTTACTCATCTCATCTATTTTTTGGGGCGTTTTAGATTTGGTTTACAAAAGTAGTGAAATAATATGAATTACACTGTAGGCCTATATAGATTAAATGAAATGTTATTCATGTGTAAAATAGTTCCATCCCTCTGCTTTCACCACAGAAAAGTTACATCAGGACTGATTCATCACTTCATATTCCATACCAAGGTTCATGTGATGTGTACAAATACAAATTGAGCATTAGAACTTTTTTTTTTTTCAACCAACAATTTATGTTAACATAAGAAACTGTAAAATCTCAATATTTACAATATCAGAACTTTTTCATAATTATTATAAAACCTTGGTTTTAGAAACCGTACCATGTAACAATGGGAACTGTGAGTGAGTGCAACAAAGTGTCTACTCTGGGATGAACAGCTGGGTTCTCAGTTTATTCACTTTTGGGCTCATCTTTTTCCCCTCAAGCTCCATCAATACTTTTTGCACAACTTCAAAAGTGGATTGCAGTTATTTCTGATATCTTAAGTTCAGTCAGACAACTCACGTGTTTCTTTAACATGTTTATTAGAAGCAGCATATAGTTGAGTTTGGCGACTAGGCTCGGGCATCATCACTCCGTAGATATACATAGCACGATGAGTGATGATTAAATAACTAACCCCCGAGCCTACAGGTGGAAGCTGGGGTGGAAGCTGGGGTGGTGGTGGTGGGGCAGCAAGCAGCAGTGACGTGGAAGTAGCTGCAGCTATAGCAGCAGCAAGCAATGCATGGAGAGATGACTATCTTTCTAACCAAGCAGTTATTTGCATGCAGTACAAATATGTTTTCTTTTATGAACAAACTTCTTGTGAGTGAGTGAGAGGTCTTACCTGGAATTCTTTGATGAGATGGTCAACAGGTTCACCCAGGTAGACCATTAGAGATTTGAGGATGCATGCTCTTCTGATGGCGATGTCCACAGTCTGAGTAAGAACAGAGAGATATATATAATAAATCAAATGCAAAAAAAAGGACGATTCAGCCACTGCTCCCACAGATAAAAAACTCATTCATAGATACCTCATCCAAAACCTGCAAGATCCCGGTGGTCTTCTGTTTCACAACTCCTCCCCTGCTCCTGATGACCTGCGGCAGTTTGGTGGAGTGTTTGTCCAACTGCGCCAAGAACTTTGTCTCCAATGGAAATGTTGTTATGCGCATGAACTCAGCATTTACCTAAAAAATATAAGCAGCATAGAAAACAAAAAATACTGAGAATTTATAATACACATATTTTTTATAAAGAGCCAACGGTTTGATTAAAAGTATTCCAAGTCAGCTTGTATGAATGTAACATTTAAATTAATTAATCCATATATTTATTGAAAACCACCACCAAATAAAGACACTAAGAGTAATAGATGTAAAGCTTCTATTGTGATATATATTAAAAAATAAACGTCAACATATTTGCCTTGGCTGTCTATAGTTGTTAGTTAGGCCCTCATTTCTTCTCCACTACAGGCTTACAATCAAAGGGTTCATCAAAATAATTACCTCTTCCATGTGAAAAAGGGCAGGCCACCGCTCCAAGAGGCCTTCAATGCTTGGCCTCTGATGCACTATTTCTTGTCTTCGGTATCCAAACGCCTTCGCCATCTTTT
Organism: Pseudochaenichthys georgianus; assembly: GCF_902827115.2. Classification (NCBI taxonomy): domain Eukaryota; kingdom Metazoa; phylum Chordata; class Actinopteri; order Perciformes; family Channichthyidae; genus Pseudochaenichthys; species Pseudochaenichthys georgianus. Next base: position 4,855 of record NW_027262223.1, on the reverse strand, counting down.
CTTTTATTGATTGCCGGTTGTTTCTTTTCTGTTGTTCTGCCAAAAGGGAAATTGTCTCTTGCTCCATGCTTTCTGGAGTCTCACCAATCGGCAAGGATGCAAAATGGTTGGCCTCAGCTCGCCTGGCTCTCTTTAAATTCTTCGCAAGGTAGGACTCTTCTTGAGACTTGGTCTTCAACGAGTTCACAGCAAGCTCTGCAGATGATTTGAGCTTGGTGTCAGTCTAGATTGGTTCTTTGTGTACTCTGCATTTCCTCTCTGTAATTGACATTCTGTGCCATCGGAGAAGACCGGGATAGGAAACACATTAGGCCACTGCTGTGTTCTTAATGATTCCGAGGAAGAGCCGCTAAGTAGTACTGTGTCATCTGTAGATCAGATCCAGAGGAGGAGTCTTCACTGTACAGTCCACTTGTAGGGGTACTATTTAATGGTATCTCAACTGGGTACAAGACCATAGTTGTAGAATCGGGGTCTAATTCGACAACTTTGATCAATGTTAAATCTTTAATCGCATGTGTAGATGTAAGATTAACAAATGTGTTCCCAAAATCAGTGTCTTTATACTGTAGCCTTATGTAACCTGCTAATCCACATGAATTCTTGACCTCCTCAATGAGCTCTTCTATTGAGTTGGGAATCCCATTTCGAAGCTCCAGTCTGACGCTGTTGTGGTCGTTCAAGATGATCAGCAATCGAACAGGTGGTTCAATATCAGCCATGGCGCTCTAAGAGAAAGAGAGATGTGAAGAGGGAATTAATGAAATGCAGGTGTACACTCAATACATTCTTTCTTTTCAAATTGCATTGTGTTGTACTTTACAAAGTCTTACATAAAGTTCATATATATATTTATATATATTAGGGCTGTCAAACGATTACATTTTTTTTTAAATCAGATTAATTACAGCTTAAAAATGAATTAATCATGATTAATCACCATTCGAACTATGTCCAAAATATGCCATTTCTTTATGTATATTGTTGTGGGAATGGAAAGATAAATGAAATAAGGCGGATATATCCATTTAACATACAGTATGTATGTTTATTATAACATTGTTCTGTGTGTCAAAATGAAAGACAGCCCACTAAAATTCGTTACTCAAAGCCTATACTTTATTTTAGGACAGTGGTCAACATTTTGGTGATGTAAACATATATAACACAATGTTGTAAACTAAAGTTACATTTACAATATCTTTATCAATTGAAGTCGAAAATTAAAATATAAGTCGCTCGTCAATATGAAAGAAACACACTTACTCTGTCCTTAAATTGACGTTTAAAACCAGAATTTCTACTCTGGTAATAAATACAAATTCATAGTCTTATGATCTATTTATTTACAATAGAAAACACGCAGCCCGCCTCTTCATACTGTTTACAGGCTAAATCTGGCCATGACTCATGCTGGTAGACCGCTAACGCTAGAATGCTTTATTCAGACATTGACTTTAGCCTGTAGTCGAATTGGAGTCATGGGTGGGTAGTGTTTTTACAGTCCACTAGCTCAGTTAAGAACATTTAACGTTACAGTTAATGTTGTGTTGAGAAATATATGCTCTGCTGAGTGTTCTTCACCGGATAATGCGTGGTCTGAATAAAGAATACTAAACGTTAGCGCATGCTAAACATTAGCACAAGCTAAACGTTAGTGCATGCTAAACATTAGCGCTAGCTTTTACGGCCTACTCAGTCAGAGTCACGGCCAGACACACGAAGGCTAACGTTTCCCATAAATAACGTTACATTTTCTTAACTGAGCTACCGGACTGTAGTAACGTTAGCCACCCATAACTCCAAGCGGGCTAAAGCTAATGTCTGAATAAAGCATGCTAGCGTTAGCTTATAAGGGCTATCAACAGCCGGTAAGACCCACAGCCAGAGTCAACGGAAGATATACCCAGACAAGCGTTAACGTTTCGGTATGTGAAATTATATTAATATATATACATTAGTTTATCCTTACCAGTATCACATGTGCTCGTTTTCCAAGTGTCAAAGACTGGATAGAGGCGGATGAAGTGTGCTGGTGACGACGATTACCATGGTCACTACCGATCTGCCCGATCTGTACTGCGCATGTGCGAGATGGTCTGCTACATACGGCAACCCAAATGGGACACTTGACAGAGTGGCCTTTGGCAAAGCAGAAAAAGAACACCCGACAATATTAATCTGAACGAGAGATTAGTCAATTAGTTAGATTAGTTATTGTTATTACAACGTGACTTCATATTACAACGTGACTTCTCTATTATTTAACAACTCTTTTATTTTGGGTTAAGTAGATTGTCAGAAAAAATGAGAAATGGATTTAACTTCTGTTAGACAGCCATCATACTGAATAAA
>NW_027262222.1:0-37468 GCF_902827115.2 Pseudochaenichthys georgianus | reverse complement strand
GTGTCTGTGTGTGTCTGTCTGTGTGTGTCTGTGTGTGTCTGTGTGTGTGTGTGTGTGTGTGTGTGTGTGTGTGTGTGTGTCTGTGTGTGTGTGTGTGTCTGTGTCTGTGTCTGTGTTTGTGTGTGTGTCTGTGTGTGTGTGTGTTCACCTGCACCTCTATGTGACTTGAAACGAACATATTCCTATTTTTAGAGATTCTTGTAACTCCTGTGTGAAAGTTCATCTGCAGTCAGAGTACACATACTGCAGATTACACACACACACACACACACACACACACACACACACACACACACACACACAGACACGCACACACACACACACACACACACACACACACACACACACGCACACACACACACACACACATGCACACACACACACACACACAGACACACACACACACACAGACACACACACACACACGCACAGACACACACACACAGACACACACACACACACACCACACACACAAACACACAGACACACACGCACAGACACACACACACAGACACACACACACACACACACACACACAGACACACACGCACACTCTTTATTCCATGTCTGCATCAGAGTTGCTGCGGATCGTATTTCAGGATAATAACATCACCCCGCCACAATAAAAGCTCAGAGTGCTTCAATAATGCAGACAGAAGGGGGGGGAGGGGGAGGAGGAGGAGGAGGAGGAGGAGGAGGAGGAGGAGGAGGAGGAGGAGGAGGAGGAGGGGAGGGGGAGGGGGAGGGGGGGGGGGGGGGTAAATCAATATATCAGCTAATGAGCAGAACACCTCTCTGTAGTCTGTTAGCTTAGCTTAAAGACTGGAGACAAAGGGAAACCATAGTTACGGCCGTAACTACGGGTCTCCTTCGTCCCTACTGAGCGCCAGGCGGTGCTTCAGCTCTGGATGACTGATACCACCCACGGCATGGAGAACCCGAGCCCTTGCTCCCCACTGGAAGCAGCGCAGCTCGGCCAAAGGACGGGAGTGGCGACATTGACCTGATGACACCTGGAGAATGTGCCAGAAGACGCGGCGCAGATGGTCTCCAGGGGCACCCCCCTCAGGGCAGCCCAACATGCTGAGATGCTCCTTGTGGAGTGGCCTCTCAGCCTGGTGGCAGGGGGCGGCCCCTGGTTAGAGGGCCTAACCTCCTTTAGTGCCGCCAGGGCAAACAAAGAGCTGCTCCTCCTGCCGTATGCAGGCAGTAGCCTTGATATACGCCCTTTGGGCACCCCCCGGGCACCCCCAGGGCACCCCCCGGGCACAGCAACTTCGATGTGCCGTACTGCTGAATGTCAAAGCGTGCCAGCTGGGCAGGCTGATTGAAGTGAGTTTGTGGAAGGACCCGGGCGGGAATGCCACATTTGCCCAAAGGGCAACGCCTGAGAGTCCCACCTCGGGCATGTATTGTTTATGGAGAGGACATGCGACTCCCCGACTCGCTTCCCTGAGGCTATGGCAAGCAGAATGCTGCCTTCGTGGGCAGCCACCTAAGCCCCACCTGGGCCAGGGGCTCGAAGGGAGGAGGTGATAGGGCATCCGGCAGCAAGGGCAGGTCCCAAGCCGCAGCCCTCGGGGTGCAAGGGGGACGCTGCCGTAAAGCCCCTCTCATAAAGAGGGACACCGACCTGTGGCACCCCGCCGTGGCGCCGTCGACCCGAACATGTCGGGCAGAAATCGCAGCCACATAAATTCAGAGTGGAGTGAGAACGTCCACTCTCTAGAAGGGACTGTTGTCTAAGCAACGACGTACATGCTGTCCCCAAGGAACACGCACCTGCTTGCCCCCAGTTGGGGTAGAAAGTGCGTGAGTGCGAGCTGCACGGCCCGAAGCTCTAGCACGTTGACCCGGCGCGCACTCTGCTGGGCAGACCGCTGACCCTGAACGGTCCTGCCCTGTCGCACTGCACCCCACCCTGAGAGACATGCACCTATGGTGACGGTCTCCTGGCGGGATGGGATGGCGCCCATGGGCACGCCCACCAGGAGATAGGCCCCGCCCCTCCAGCGTGACGCAGAGTGGAGCAATGCTGCGACACCCTGACCTCCCTGAGCCTGTGCCACAGGGCGTCCAAGTGAAGGCTGTTCAGCCACATCTGCATGGGGCGCAACGACAGCGGCCTAAGGGCCCAGCGGCCGAGGCAGCTGCCAGTCTGCCCCCTCTTGCCCGGCCCACGTGGAAGCAGGCATCCCTCGGTTGGGAACCACTCCACCTTCAGGAATCTGTTGATTCCTCTGAGGTCCAAGATCGGGCGAAATCCGCCGACTTTCTTGCTCACGAGAAAGTAGAGGGTCTTACTGGGTTGATTGCGTCCTTGGACAGAAGGACGGACAGCTCTTGGCCCAGAGCTAGGGCCCCTGCCGGATCGCTGACGACTGTCAGTTAGACCCGGCAGAAGGCTAGGGGCCGGAGCTGCGGTCCGTCCCCCTGGGTTACGGTGAAGACCACCCAAGGGACGGAAGTACAGACTGCCCAGAAACTGAGCTGCTGCTGGGAAAGCAGCCGCCGACCACCCCCGGGATTTCAGGGCCCAGCCCCCCGGACCCTGGAGCCTCTTGGGGGGCGCCGGTAAGGCTCTGGGGCACGAGGCCGCCTGGAAGGCGGGCGACATGGGGCACGAAAGTCATTGGGAGGCGGTTGAGTGGGCCGCTAAGACCTCTGCAGACCACCCCTGTAATCCGGCGGCTGAGTGCGGCTGCTAGAGCGGCCCCTGGGCCTGCTGGGAGGGGGCACAGGTCTGCGAGGACCCGAGTGCTGCTGCCTGGTCTGCTGAGCTTGGGCGGCACGCTCCAGTGCCTCCAGGGCAGCTGACCTAAACAGCTCCCCTGGCTCGACTGGTACGCTACGGAGGACTCTCCTACATGCCTCAGTTAGTGGTGACTGGGCCAGCCAAACCTGGCGACGAGTCTGTACCAGCGACAAGGCGTCCTCATACAGAGGTGCGTCAGCCGAAGGAGGGGCGCCAACCGAAGGAGGGGCGCCAACCGACTTCATCATGCCCCTATCGGCAGCTAGCCGATCCACTTTAGAGGACAGCCTGTTTCTAGTGCTTCTATTGGGGGGAGCACACAAAGCCATCGCTCCCTCAAGTCGCCGGGAACGGCCGAATTGATCTGGAGGAGTACGTGACGAGGAGAGGTGTCTGTTGGCTGCTGCCAGACGTTCCACCTCAGCGATTCGAGTCACTCTGAGCGCCCGAGGCATGCAGCTACAGCTCATGCAGGTGTTTACCGTGAGAACCTCCCTCAGATGCGCAAATTTCGTCCCCACTGACCGCCAGAGGCGGCCGAGGCAGGAGGGGCAGCGGTCGTGGCCGTCCTCGGGCTCAAGAGAAGCCATACAGGCGCTACATGAATGAGCCATTCTGTAGGTAGCCAGATGCAGCGTAGCCGGGAGCGGGAACACAGCCTTCACCGGCTACCTGCTGAACGGGAAGAGTAGAGCGGTGCTGCTACTCGCCGAACAGAAAGAGGGATGTAGCTACATCCGCATTACCGGCAGAGGGAGCGAGAGCGAGAGCACTGCCTTCACCTAGCTGGAGAAGCTTAACAGTACACGCAAGACGTTAGCCGAGCGGCTGCTGCTAACGATCAAGAGAGATCAAGTCAAATAACACGTGTTTAAGACCAGATAACTAGCTTCTAGAGAAGAGCACAGAGCCGTAGTTACAGCAGTAACCATGGCCAGGGCTCACACGGCATCTGACCGTAGTTACAATAGTAACTGTGGCCGGTGCCTAAAAGTGTCAGCCAACGGCCACACTAAACACACTTTTAGTGTGTTTAGTGTGGTGTATGTTACCTGGGAAGGCGTGGGGGTCCGGGGCCCCTCTCTACAGGTGTACAGGTGTGGTGTATGTTACCTGGGAAGGCGTGGGGGTCCGGGGCCCCTCTCTACAGGTGTACAGGTGTGGTGTATGTTACCTGGGAAGGCGTGGGGGTCCGGGGCCCCTCTCTACAGGTGTAAAGGTGTGGTGTATGTTACCTGGGAAGGCGTGGGGGTCCGGGGCCCCTCTCTTCAGGCACTTGGAGCACAGGATGTGGACGGAGGTCAGCAGTCCGGGCCACTCCCTCAGCAGGGCGTCCAGATCCTCCATCAGGGGGCTCAGCGCCTGCCAGGCCGTCCAGATGTTGGGCAGCGAGGCGTGGGAGGCGAGGCTCAGCGACCCCCCCCTCAGATCCGACCCCCCTCCCCGCTGCCGGGTCACCAGCACCGGGACCTTCCCCCGGTACGCCTCCACCCGGTCCCTCCCGTCAGAACGCTGCACCACGTGGCCGTTGATCTGAACGGAGAGACGCTCAAACAGACCGGGGGGGAACAGGAAGTGGAAACGGTACTGGATGTGGAGCTGTTCTACAGAGAGGGGGGGCAGCGAGGGGCCCCCCTGTGGAGCATCAACTCTCACATAGCTGGGGAACTGGTACCAGACCGGGCCCCCATTCAGAGTCTGGGTCTGAGTCTGGGTCTGGGTCTGGGTCCCGTTTAGCGTCCTGTTCTGGGTCCTGTTGAGGCAGAAACAGACCCCCATCTTCTGCAGCAGCTCCATCACCAGCACCAGGTCCTGCTGGGTCTGGATCAGGGGCCCCAGGAGGGTCTGGATGAGGGGGGAGGAGAGCAGGCCGTCCTGCAGGAACACCTCCAGCTGCTGTTCCTTCATCAGGGCCTCCCCCCCCCGCTCCTGCATCACCTGACCTCCTCCGGCCGCAGACAGCAGGCGCTGCAGAAGCTCCTCCCCCTGAAACACAACGCACACGTCAACAGGAGAGTGATGGTGGAACGCACCGTCACAGGGTCAGGGTCTGATCCGAACCCACCTGCAGGTTTCTGGACGTCTTCGGTTCCAGGACCATGAAGAACCGGTTCAGGATCTGGAAGAACCGCGGCAGGTTGTGGAAGACGTAGTCCTTCAGGGGGGGGCAGTCCTCGAAGTGGAGCAGCTTCCCTGATTCGTGCAGGTAGGAGAGGGCGCTCTGCAGCCGGTCCTCCGTCAGACCCGCCTGCAGACCCAGCCGGGCCGAGTCCCACCAGGACAGCCACAGCTGGGGGGCCTTCAGGTGCAGGTCCTCCAGAACCTGCCAGGACCGAGGCAGAACCTGATGAAGGTTGGGGAAGATCTGGCGCTGCTCGGCCACCTGCAGGAGCTTCTCTCTGAGCCTCTGGTTCCTGCGGACCCCCGTCCTCAGCAGGGGGGACAGGACCTGCAGACGGTGGTTCAGAATGTACTGCAAATGGGACTTCCTGCGCCTCAAGTTCTGGTCCGAGACCCCGTAGAAGACCACGTGAGGGCTGGAGGACCGGACACTGAAGCCCTGCTGCATGGCCCGGTCCACCCGCAGGACTTCGGCCTTCAGCACCTGCAGGTCCTGGAGCTCCTGGAGGCCGATCTGCAGATGGAGGTCCAGACTCTTCTCCTCCAGATCCTCCTCGGTGCACAGGTCCGAGTGGGTCCCGACCACCAAGACCACCGCGTGGGGGACTTTGGCCCCGAGGAGGTGCAGGAAGTACCCCACCTGGGAGTAAAAGGTCCTCGGGGTGTAGGTTCTGAGGTTCACCACGAGGAGGTACAGGGCCCCCGGGGAGAGGAGGAAGGGTTTGATGAGGTCCTGGTCCCCCGACAGATCGTAGACCAGGAAGGTGAGGCCACGGTCCGCCACCCAGTCCGTCACCTCGATGCCCCCGCCCCCCTGCAGGTCCTGGACCTCCTGCTGAGGGCCCATCACGCTCCTCCTGAGCCGGGTCTTCCCAGAGTTCTTGGCCCCCATCAGGACCAGTTTCAGGCGCGGCTTCACGGCCAGCTGAGAGTCCGCCAGCTCCTTCTGGTAGGCCGCGATGTAGGGGATCCCCTTCATGCAGACCTCGTAGGGGGGCTGGATCAGAGGGTTGTCCTTCACCTTCCAGATGTTGACCCTGGAGAGCTTCCCGAAGTTCTCCGGCAGGATCGCGATCTGGTTCCCCTGGATGACCAGTTCCTCGAGGCGCTCCAGGTCCACGATGGAGTCGGGCAGGAAGGTGATGCAGTTGTTGTCCAGCCACAGGTTGTTGAGCCTCCGCAGACCCCCCAGCTCCTCTGGGATCTGGATCAGTCTGTTCCGGCTCAGGTAGACCTCCTCCAGCCCTGAGAGGCTCAGGATCACCTCGGGGAAGTCCTGGAACTGATTGGAGGACAGGTTCAGCATCCTGAGGGTTTGCATTCTGCTGAAGTCCTGAGGCAGGACGGAGATCTGGTTCCCGTCCAGCATCAGGCTCTCCAGGTGCTCCAGGAGACAGAAGGAGTCCGGCAGCTGGACCAGGTTCAGGCTGCTGAGCCACAGGATCTTGATGCTCCGCAGCTTCAGGATGTCCGAGGGCAGGGTCTTGAACCGGTTCCCAGAGAGGTCCAGCTCCTCCAGGTCGCCCAGGGCCAGGATCTGAGGGGGGAACTGGGGCAGCTTGTTGTGGTCCGCGTCCAGAGTCCTGAGCCTGGAGAGCCGGACCAGGGTCTGAGGGAGGACCTGCAGGGAGTTGAAGCTCAGATCCAGCTCCTCCAGGACCTGGGGGGACACGTTCAGAGAGAGGGTAGTACTCTGATGGAGTATATGTACTCTGATGGAGTATATGTACTCTGATGGAGTATACAGGTGTACTCTGATGGAGTATACAGGTGTACTCTGATGGAGTATATGTACTCTGATGGAGTATACAGGTGTACTCTGATGGAGTATACAGGAGTACTCTGATGGAGTATACAGGTGTACTCTGATGGAGTATATGTACTCTGATGGAGTATACAGGAGTACTCTGATGGAGTATACAGGAGTACTCTGATGGAGTATACAGGTGTACTCTGATGGAGTATACAGGAGTACTCTGATGGAGTATACAGGAGTACTCTGATGGAGTATATAGATGTACTCTGATGGAGTATATAGATGTACTCTGATGGAGTATACAGGTGTACTCTGATGGAGTATACAGGTGTACTCTGATGGAGTATATGTACTCTGATGGAGTATACAGGTGTACTCTGATGGAGTATACAGGAGTACTCTGATGGAGTATACAGGTGTACTCTGATGGAGTATACAGGAGTACTCTGATGGAGTATATAGATGTACTCTGATGGAGTATACAGGTGTACTCTGATGGAGTATATGTACTCTGATGGAGTATACAGGAGTACTCTGATGGAGTATACAGGAGTACTCTGATGGAGTATATAGATGTACTCTGATGGAGTATATAGATGTACTCTGATGGAGTATACAGGTGTACTCTGATGGAGTATACAGGTGTACTCTGATGGAGTATACAGGTGTACTCTGATGGAGTATATGTACTCTGATGGAGTATACAGGTGTACTCTGATGGAGTATACAGGAGTACTCTGATGGAGTATACAGGTGTACTCTGATGGAGTATACAGGAGTACTCTGATGGAGTATATAGATGTACTCTGATGGAGTATATAGATGTACTCTGATGGAGTATACAGGAGTACTCTGATGGAGTATACAGGAGTACTCTGATGGAGTATATGTACTCTGATGGAGTATACAGGAGTACTCTGATGGAGTATACAGGAGTACTCTGATGGAGTATATAGATGTACTCTGATGGAGTATATAGATGTACTCTGATGGAGTATACAGGTGTACTCTGATGGAGTATACAGGTGTACTCTGATGGAGTATACAGGAGTACTCTGATGGAGTATATAGATGTACTCTGATGGAGTATATAGATGTACTCTGATGGAGTATACAGATGTACTCTGATGGAGTATATGTACTCTGATGGAGTATACAGGTGTACTCTGATGGAGTATACAGGAGTACTCTGATGGAGTATACAGGTGTACTCTGATGGAGTATACAGGAGTACTCTGATGGAGTATATAGATGTACTCTGATGGAGTATATAGATGTACTCTGATGGAGTATACAGGAGTACTCTGATGGAGTATACAGGTGTACTCTGATGGAGTATACAGGTGTACTCTGATGGAGTATATGTACTCTGATGGAGTATACAGGTGTACTCTGATGGAGTATACAGGAGTACTCTGATGGAGTATACAGGAGTACTCTGATGGAGTATACAGGTGTACTCTGATGGAGTATACAGGAGTACTCTGATGGAGTATACAGGTGTACTCTGATGGAGTATACAGGAGTACTCTGATGGAGTATACAGGTGTACTCTGATGGAGTATACAGGAGTACTCTGATGGAGTATATAGATGTACTCTGATGGAGTATACAGGAGTACTCTGATGGAGTATACAGGAGTACTCTGATGGAGTATACAGGTGTACTCTGATGGAGTATACAGGTGTACTCTGATGGAGTATATGTACTCTGATGGAGTATACAGGTGTACTCTGATGGAGTATACAGGAGTACTCTGATGGAGTATACAGGTGTACTCTGATGGAGTATACAGGTGTACTCTGATGGAGTATACAGGAGTACTCTGATGGAGTATACAGGTGTACTCTGATGGAGTATACAGGAGTACTCTGATGGAGTATATAGATGTACTCTGATGGAGTATACAGGAGTACTCTGATGGAGTATACAGGAGTACTCTGATGGAGTATACAGGTGTACTCTGATGGAGTATATGTACTCTGATGGAGTATACAGGTGTACTCTGATGGAGTATACAGGAGTACTCTGATGGAGTATACAGGAGTACTCTGATGGAGTATACAGGTGTACTCTGATGGAGTATACAGGTGTACTCTGATGGAGTATACAGGAGTACTCTGATGGAGTATACAGGTGTACTCTGATGGAGTATATAGGTGTATATCTCTCTGTACTCTCTGTGTACTCTCTGTGTACTCTCTGTGTATTCTCTGTGTACTCTCTGTGTATTCTCTGTGTACTCTCTGTGTATTCTCTGTGTACTCTCTGTGTATTCTATGTGTATTCTCTGTGTACCCTCTGTGTACTCTCTGTGTACTCTCTGTGTATTCTCTGAGTACTTTCTGTGTACTCTCTGTGTACTCTATGTGTATTCTCTGTGTACTCTAGGTGTACTCTAGGTGTACTCTAGGTGTATTCTCTGTGTACTCTCTGTGTACTCTCTGTGTATTCTCTGTGTACTCTTTATGTACTCTCTGTTTACTCTCTGTGTATTCTCTGTGTACTCTCTGTGTACTCTCTGTGTATTCTCTGTGTACTCGATGTGTACTCTGTGTATTCTATGTGTACTCTCTGTGTACTCTCTGTGTACTCTCTGTGTATTCTCTGTGTACTCGATGTGTACTCTCTGTGTATTCTCTGTGTACTCTCTGTGTACTCTCTGTGTACTCTCTGTGTATTCTCTGTGTACTCTCTGTGTACTCTCTGTGTACTCTCCGTGTATTCTCCGTGTACTCTCTGTGTACTCTCTGTGGACTCTCTGTGGACTCTCTGTGTACTCTCTGTGTATTCTCTGTGTACTCTAGGTGTATATTCTGTGTACTCTCTGTGTACTCTAGGTGTATATTCTGTGTACTTTCTGTGTACTCTCTGTGTACTCTCTGTGTACTCTCTGTGTATTCTATGTGTACTCTCTGTGTACTCTATGTGGACTCTCTGTGTACTCTATGTGTACTCTATGTGGACTCTCTGTGTACTCTCTGTGTACTCTCTGTGTACTCTCTGTGTATTCTCTGTGTACTCTAGGTGTATATTCTGTGTACTTTCTGTGTACTCTATGTGTACTCTCTGTGTACTCTCTGTGTATTCTCTGTGTACTCTAGGTGTATATTCTGTGTACTTTCTGTGTACTCTATGTGTACTCTCTGTGTACTCTCTGTGTATTCTCTGTGTATTCTCTGTGTACTCTCTGTGTATTCTCTGTGGACTCTCTGTGTACTCTCTGTGTACTCTAGGTGTACTCTAGGTGTACTCTCTGTGTACTCTCTGTGGACTCTCTGTGGACTCTCTGTGTACTCTCGGTGTACTCTCTGTGTACTCTCTGTGTACTCTCTGTGTACTCTCGGTGTACTCTCAGTGTACTCTCTGTGTACTCTCTGTGTACTCTCTGTGTACTCTAGGTGTATTCTCTGTGTACTCTCTGTGTACTCTCTGTGGACTCTCTGTGGACTCTCTGTGTACTCTCGGTGTACTCTCTGTGTACTCTCTGTGTACTCTCGGTGTACTCTCAGTGTACTCTCTGTGTACTCTCTGTGTACTCTCTGTGTACTCTAGGTGTATTCTCTGTGTACTCTCTGTGTACTCTCTGTGGACTCTCTGTGGACTCTCTGTGTACTCTCGGTGTACTCTCGGTGTACTCTCTGTGTACTCTCTGTGTACTCTCTGTGTACTCTCGGTGCAGCATGTCGGTGTGGTGTACCTGCAGCGCTCCGATCTGATTGGGCAGCACCAGGATCTGGTTGTGGCTCACGCAGAGCTTCTTCAGGTTCCTCAGCAGGTCCAGGTCTTCAGGCAGACCCAGCAGCAGGTTGTGACTCAGGTCCAGATCCACCAGGCGCCCCAGCTCCAGAACCACACGGGGAACCAGCGAGAACCGGTTCCTGCGCAGAACCAGGACCCGCAGGTTGCTCAGACTGGACCCCAGAACGTTAGGGAGGTCTTTCAGGGAGTTGTTCCCCAGGTTCAGGACCTCCACCTCAAAGAGTCAAGATGCAAAGATTCAGAGGTTGTGATACATGGTGTTGGTCCCACCCTGAATGTCCCCCCCCCACAGGAGAGCAACACGAGGCACCCGACCAGCTGTGAGCGGGACAGGTGAGTGAGGACCGGCTTACCTGTGAGACGTCCTCCGGGAAGACGAGCTGGTTGTCTTTGGAGCTGAGGGTCAGGTTCCTCTGGTCGCTGCGCAGCTTCCTGGACCTCAGAGCCGCGTCGCGCCACATCTGAGCCGCCTTCAGGTCCTCCTGCACGGGGGGGTCCTCCTGCACGGGGGGGCCCTCCTCCACGGGGGGGCCCTCCTCCTCCTCCTTGTTGTCATGGACGGTTTTCATAGGGGGGGCAGCATATTTATGGGGTATCTCGGAGTAAAGCAAAACCACCAGGAAGTGAAGCAAATATTCGTAGTGGCCAAACGGTGGTACTACAACTCCCGTGACGTCATTTTGCCCCAAAAATACTTTTTCACCATTGACTTACATTGTTTATCTGAATAATCTCCCCAGCACGAGCTCTGTGTAGCCCTCATATAAATCATCAGGGTGAAAAAGTCACTCAAATCGGAATCCAGCGTTATTTACACGCTTCATTCCTCCACTGCGCATGCTCTGTGGTCCCACATCCGGGTCCTCCAGCTCCTGTGTCTGGGCTTCACTTCAGCTTCATAGAGATGAACTCTTTATGTCCCCCCCTCCACCTTGTTGTTATCATAGAGTTTCACGGGGCAGCATGGAGGATCCAGAGCGGGGGTTAATCTCAGAGATAGTCCCGGGGAAACGCAGCCTTTCTCCGGCAGCGTGTGCAGCATCCTCCCCTCCTGCTGCCCGAAGGCAATGAACACAAACCGGGATCAGATCCGGGATCTGTCCGCTCTCTGAGCTCCAGACTCCGGGACCAGGTCCAGTATCAGTCCGCTCTCTGAGCTCCAGACTCCGGGACCAGGTCCAGTATCAGTCCGCTCTCTGAGCTCCAGACTCCAGGACCAAGTCCAGTATCAGTCCGCTCTCTGAGCTCCAGTCTCCGGGACCAAGTCCAGGATCAGTCGGCTCTCTGAGCTCCAGACTCCGGGTACAGGTCCGGGATCAGTCCGCTGTCTGAGCTCCAGATCCCGGGTCTCTCTCCTCGCTGCTCCCGGGCCTCATGGTTCTTCTCGAGCCGTCCTCTGGAGCTCTTCCCCGGGTAAAATCTGCGTGTTTTCCTGGAGCTCCGCAGCCTGGTTTCTCTTCCTGCAGGGAGTGGAGATCACTGCGTCAGATCCCGGATCCTCCCTCCCTCCCCGTGTGTGTGTGTGTGTGTGTGTGTGTGTGTGTGTGTGTGTGTGTGTGTGTGTGTGTGTCCGCCCTGCTGCTGGAGTAAAATAAAGTAAAATGTTATTGTTGTTTATCATCAATGTAAAAAATGTTCACTAAAAACACTTGATTTAAAAAAATACATATATAAATATTTTTAATTGCTGTCATTTTTGTATTTATTGTTGTTGTTTATTAAATTGTTGCAGTATTTATCTATTTTTTACAGGTTTTGTAATGTAATATAAAATGTCTCCTACAATAAGAAGTATATCGAGACGGCAGCTCGGGAGTCAAGAATAAAACATGACCTATAAATATTTTACATGTTTAGAACCACACCCTGTGCTTTAGCGTATTTCATTCATTAGTGTGTGAATGACCAGGTAGACAGGAGGTCCGGAACAACCAGGCCTCTGGCGCCCCCTGTCGGACAGGAGAGGGAGACTCAGGGGAGACTCAGGATTTCTAACTGACAAATATTACGCTAATTTCCACATCAACGTGTTGACTGAATTACAACTTCTTTTTATATTATTTATTTTTGCTTTCGAACTAAAGGGATATCGATCAAAGGTGAAATGTAAAAGTGCTGTCGTTAGCTTAGAGGCTATTCCTCATTAGCATCCTTAGCATGAAGAATGTTACTGAAGGAAACCAACATGTATTTATTACAAGCTTTATCTCCTAGCCATGTTTATTCATTTCAAAAGCACACACACTTTGTTGGGTATTAACACGTTAAAACTGAGACACCATGTGTCCCTGAACGCACCGTGTGTCCCTGAACGCACCGTGTGTCCCTAAACAACGCCCCGTGTGTCCCTGAACAACGCACCGTGTGTCCCTGAACGCACCGTGTGTCCCTGAACGCACCGTGTGTCCCTGAACAACGCACCGTGTGTCCCTGAACGCACCGCGTGTCCCTGAACGCACCGCGTGTCCCTGAACGCACCGTGTGTCCCTGAACAACGCACCGTATGTCCCTGAACGCACCGTGTGTCCCTGAACAACGCACCGTGTGTCCCTGAACGCACCGTGTGTCCCTGAACAACGCACCGTGTGTCCCTGAACCACGCACCGTGTGTCCCTAAACATACCGTGTGTCCCTGAACAACGCACCGTGTGTCCCTGAACGCACCGTGTGTCCCTGAACAACGCACCGTGTGTCCCTGAACATACCGTGTGTCCCTGAACAACGCACCGTGTCCCTGAACGCACCGTGTGTCCCTGAACAACGCACCGTGTGTCCCTAAACAACGCACCGTGTGTCCCTGAACGCACCGTGTGTCCCTAAACAACGCACCGTGTGTCCCTGAACAATGCACCGTGTGTCCCTGAACAACGCACCGTGTGTCCCTGAACAATGCACCGTGTGTCCCTAAACAATGCACCGTGTCCCTGAACGCACCGTGTGTCCCTAAACAACGCACCGTGTGTCCCTGAACGCACCGTGTGTCCCTGAACGCACCGTGTGTCCCTGAACAACGCACCGAGTGTCCCTGAACAACGCACCGTGTGTCCCTGAACAACGCACCGTGTGTCCCTGAACGCACCGTGTGTGGACATGTAGTGTGGAAATGTGACCTCACCTGCTGGTTTTATTCAGTAATCTCTTTACTTTAAATTTGAATCTGATTACCTTTACTAACCTGATAACTCCACAGTCACTACCCTCAAACTGATTACATGAAATAAAGAAATCTTCAGTTTTAAGATTTTATTTTTTATTTTGTACAAAAACACGGAAACAAAGTCTTAACCTTCAATCAGCTGACATTTGGTCACCACAGTAACAACCAATCAGAGAGGAGCAAACAGGAAATTGCACTTAAAAAAACCAGGAAGCAGATTTTCCTCAAAATAAAACGTGATTCTCTTTAAAGTGAAGCTCAGGGAGTTTAGCGTGAACCTGAAAACTAAAATAAATAAATGAACCTACGTCATATTTAACGTTAAAAAGAGAAAAAAATGTTTAAAATGAATACAAATACAATTCAGGAAGTTTTTAAAGATTGTCTTCTTTTACTTTGAAGGGGTTGACAGGAAGTTCTGTCTAACCCATGAGAAAATACTGTTTCTTGTTCGCCTCCGAAGTAAAATACTGAAAAACATCCAAATAAAAAAACCCTGTGATTTTTCTGTGATTCTAACAGAGAGGATTCTGGGAAATTAAGTGTGTAGATTCAGGAGAACGGACGACTTCTCGTTCTGTGATGTCACTTCCCTTTTCCCACAGAATCACCAAAATAAAAGCTTCTCTCGACAGAATTCATTATTTATTTTTTTACAGTTTTTCAATATTGCCTTCACACGGAGTTCCTTTCTCTCTTCTTTGATTCATAATCTTCCTACCAAGACACAGGAAGCGCCCACAGCTCGCCTTCAGAATAAAAGCCCTGCAGGTCAGCGGCGGTACCTCCCCCTCTCCTTGTCTCTCTCCCTCTCTCTCTCCCTGTCCCTCCCGCCCCTCTCCCTCTCTCTCTCCCTCCGTGGGACGCCCCTCTCTCTCTCCCTCTGACGCTCTCTCTCTCTCCGGCCGCTCACCACCGCCTGCGTGCGCCGCAGGAAGTCGTCCACGCGCATGTCGTAGTCGTGCTGCATGATGGGTAAAAAACACAGGAGAGAGGTCAGATTAACACTGAAGAAGCAACAATAACACAGAAACTTAGAACTACAACTTGAAAGAACTACAATGGTGCACTCAGAACTACAAATAACTTCAATGGTGCACTCAGAACTACAACTGCACACACACTGTAAATGCTAAAAACTACAATTGAGTGCAAAACTAAGATGGGTTTAATTAAAACTACAACTTTAAAGTGTGAACAACCAAGATTGTGTCGGAGGTCAAGTGACTCACCGGGCTGGCGGGGAAGGCGCGGTGCGGCGGCGCGCGCTGCTTGTCTCTGAAGCGAGGGGGCGGGGCCTCGTGAGGAGGCATGGGGGGGTGGTGGTGGTAGGCCTGGTGGGGGGGGGGCGGGGGGTGGGTGTGGTGGTAGTAGGGAGGGTGGTGAGGGGGGGGCTGCTCCACACCGGGGGGGTACGCCTGGACAACAAACAGCAAGGATTATTGATCAATAACAATATAATGATATTAATATAAAGAGATCAATATGAGAGGGGGGGGGTTACCAGAGTCTGCCAGGGGGCGGGGGGGCCCACGCTGTGATGGTAGTCCCTCATGTAGTCGTTGTACGACTGAAACAGAAACACACCTTTAGAAACACAAGCTAACAGGTTCATTAAAGCTTTGACAGGCCAACAGGCAATGTGAAGCTAAGCTAACAGGCAATGTGAAGCTAAGCTAACAGGATAACAGGTTACTAATGAAGCTAAGCTAACAGGATACTAATGAAGCTAAGCTAACAGGTTACTAATGAAGCTAAGCTAACAGGTTACTAATGAAGCTAAGCTAACAGGTTACTAATGAAGCTAAGCCAACAGGTTACTAATGAAGCTAAGCTAACAGGTTACTAATGAAGCTAAGCTAACAGGTTACTAATGAAGCTAAGCCAACAGGTTACTAATGAAGCTAAGCTAACAGGTTACTAATGAAGCTAAGCCAACAGATTATTAATGAAGCTAAGCCAACAGGTTACTAATTAAGCTAAGCTAACAGGTTACTAATGAAGCTAAGCTAACAGGATACTAATGAAGCTAAGCTAACAGGATAACAGGTTACTAATGAAGCTAAGCTAACAGGTTACTAATGAAGCTAAGCTAACAGGTTACTAATGAAGCTAAGCCAACAGGTTACTAATGAAGCTAAGCTAACAGGTTACTAATGAAGCTAAGCTAACAGGTTACTAATGAAGCTAAGCCAACAGGTTACTAATGAAGCTAAGCTAACAGGTTACTAATGAAGCTAAGCTAACAGGATAAAAGGTTACTAATGAAGCTAAGCTAACAGGTTACTAATGAAGCTAAGCGAAGAGGTTACTAATGAAGCTAAGCTAACAGGTTACTAATGAAGCTAAGCTAACAGGTTACTAATGAAGCTAAGCTAACAGGTTACTAATGAAGCTAAGCTAACAGGTTACTAATGAAGCTAAGCTAACAGGTTACTAATGAAGCTAAGCCAACAGGTTACTAATGAAGCTAAGCCAACAGGTTACTAATGAAGCTAAGCCAACAGGTTACTAATGAAGCTAAGCTAACAGGTTACTAATGAAGCTAAGCCAACAGGTTACTAATGAAGCTAAGCTAACAGGTTACTAATGAAGCTAAGCTAACAGGATAACAGGTTACTAATGAAGCTAAGCTAACAGGTTACTAATGAAGCTAAGCTAACAGGTTACTAATGAAGCTAAGCCAACAGGTTACTAATGAAGCTAAGCTAACAGGTTACTAATGAAGCTAAGCTAACAGGTTACTAATGAAGCTAAGCTAACAGGTTACTAATGAAGCTAAGCCAACAGGTTACTAATGAAGCTAAGCTAACAGGTTACTAATGAAGCTAAGCTAACAGGATAAAAGGTTACTAATGAAGCTAAGCTAACAGGTTACTAATGAAGCTAAGCCACCAGGTTACTAATGAAGCTAAGCTAACAGGTTACTAATGAAGCTAAGCTAACAGGTTACTAATGAAGCTAAGCCAACAGGTTACTAATGAAGCTAAGCCAACAGGTTACTAATGAAGCTAAGCTAACAGGTTACTAATGAAGCTAAGCCAACAGGTTACTAATGAAGCTAAGCCAACAGGTTACTAATGAAGCTAAGCCAACAGGTTACTAATGAAGCTAAGCTAACAGGTTACTAATGAAGCTAAGCCAACAGGTTACTAATGAAGCTAAGCCAACAGGTTACTAATGAAGCTAAGCCAACAGGTTACTAATGAAGCTAAGCCAACAGGATAACAGGTTACTAATGAAGCTAAGCCAACAGGTTACTAATGAAGCTAAGCTAACAGGTTACTAATGAAGCTAAGCTAACAGGTTACTAATGAAGCTAAGCCAACAGGATAACAGGTTACTAATGAAGCTAAGCCAACAGGTTACTAATGAAGCTAAGCTAACAGGTTACTAATGAAGCTAAGCCAACAGGTTACTAATGAAGCTAAGCTAACAGGTTACTAATGAAGCTAAGCTAACAGGTTACTAATGAAGCTAAGCCAACAGGATAACAGGTTACTAATGAAGCTAAGCCAACAGGTTACTAATGAAGCTAAGCTAACAGGTTACTAATGAAGCTAAGCTAACAGGATAAAAGGTTACTAATGAAGCTAAGCTAACAGGTTAACAGGTAAACATGATGCTAAGCTAACGTGTGTTTCTCACCCCGTTGAGAAACACGTCTCGCCGCACGCTGGAGAACCGTCTGAAACCAACAACAAGTTTAAATTAAAATCACATTATTTATTTTTTCTAATACATTTACAGTTTTCACGGCGAAACCGTTTCTCAGAAGTTTCCTTAGATCGTGAGTTTTTATTCAGAATGGTGACTTTGGTTGAGACCCCCGACTCACCTGTCCACCGGCTGGTTACGCAGGTCCTGGATGAACCCTACAAATTAAATAATAATCCGTTACATTTGACATTTCTCTCTTCAGTCCCCGACTGCAGGCGGAAACACAAACTCAGAATGAATACAGTTTAAAAACATCTTCAGACCCGAGAACAGGAACTACAAATGACCACCGGCTCGTCAGAACAAACCTTAAAGTGAACATTTAATAAAGGTCCTTAAAGGGTAATAAACACAAGGGGATATTTAATAAAGGTCCTTAAAGGGTAATAAACACAAGGTGATATTTAATAAAGGTCCTTAAAGGGTAATAAACAAGGTGATATTTAATAAAGGTCCTTAAAGGGTAATAAACAAGGTGATATTTAATAAAGGTCCTTAAAGGGTAATAAACACAAGGTGATATTTAATAAAGGTCCTTAAAGGGTAATAAACAAGGTGATATTTAATAAAGGTCCTTAAAGGGTAATAAACACAAGGGGATATTTAATAAAGGTCCTTAAAGGGTAATAAACAAGGTGATATTTAATAAAGGTCCTTAAAGGGTAATAAACACAAGGGGATATTTAATAAAGGTCCTTAAAGGGTAATAAACAAGGTGATATTTAATAAAGGTCCTTAAAGGGTAATAAACACAAGGGGATATTTAATAAAGGTCCTTAAAGGGTAATAAACAAGGTGATATTTAATAAAGGTCCTTAAAGGGTAATAAACACAAGGGGATATTTAATAAAGGTCCTTAAAGGGTAATAAACAAGGTGATATTTAATAAAGGTCCTTAAAGGGTAATAAACAAGGTGATATTTAATAAAGGTCCTTAAAGGGTAATAAACAAGGTGATATTTAATAAAGGTCCTTAAAGGGTAATAAACACAAGGGGATATTTAATAAAGGTCCTTAAAGGGTAATAAACAAGGTGATATTTAATAAAGGTCCTTAAAGGGTAATAAACACAAGGGGATATTTAATAAAGGTCCTTAAAGGGTAACAAACAAGGTGATATTTAATAAAGGTCCTTAAAGGGTAATAAACACAAGGGGATATTTAATAAAGGTCCTTAAAGGGTAATAAACAAGGTGATATTTAATAAAGGTCCTTAAAGGGTAATAAACACAAGGGGATATTTAATAAAGGTCCTTAAAGGGTAATAAACAAGGTGATATTTAATAAAGGTCCTTAAAGGGTAATAAACACAAGGTGATATTTAATAAAGGTCCTTAAAGGGTAATAAACAAGGTGATATTTAATAAAGGTCCTTAAAGGGTAATAAACAAGGTGATATTTAATAAAGGTCCTTAAAGGGTAATAAACACAGGGGGATATTTAATAAAGGTCCTTAAAGGGTAATAAACAAGGTGATATTTAATAAAGGTCCTTAAAGGGTAATAAACAAGGTGATATTTAATAAAGGTCCTTAAAGGGTAATAAACAAGGTGATATTTAATAAAGGTCCTTAAAGGGTAATAAACACAAGGTGATATTTAATAAAGGTCCTTAAAGGGTAATAAACAAGGTGATATTTAATAAAGGTCCTTAAAGGGTAATAAACAAGGTGATATTTAATAAAGGTCCTTAAAGGGTAATAAACAAGGTGATATTTAATAAAGGTCCTTAAAGGGTAATAAACAAGGTGATATTTAATAAAGGTCCTTAAAGGGTAATAAACACAAGGTGATATTTAATAAGTGGATCTTCTGAGATAACGACCTGCTCTCTGGTTGAACTCCGGAGGACCGTCGGGTCGCGGCCGCTTCCTGCCGTGCAGATCGAACTCTTCAGGACGACGCCTAGCAGACAATACACTGTTAACACACACACACAAAAAAACACACACACACACACACTGTAACACACAGTAACACACACACACAGTGATACACACTCACATTTAAGATGTACTTCCTGTTTACCCTAAACACAACCAGACTCTTCACTTAAACTAATACTCACTTAGTTACCTCTCCACACCACCTGGAAAACACCGAGTTCATCCACACACACTTTAGCATGTTCCCTCTTAACAAGCTGTACTATATTTCATGTTTACAACGTCTTGACTCCTTCGTTCCTCTCCATCACTAACCCTGCCGCTTTCAAGCATAGGGAACAGGAGGCGGGCGTGGTGGCCATCTTTGGAGGACAGCATCGATAGCAACCATCAGTGTGTATCAGTACCCTCAGTGTGTAACAGTACCCTCAGTGTGTAACAGTACCCTCAGTGTGTATCAGTACCCTCAGTGTGTATCAGTACCCTCAGTGTGTATCAGTACCCTCAGTGTGTATCAGTACCCTCAGTGTGTATCAGTACCCTCAGTGTGTATCAGTACCCTCAGTGTGTAACAGTACCCTCAGTGTGTAACAGTACCCTCAGTGTGTATCAGTACCCTCAGTGTGTAACAGTACCCTCAGTGTGTAACAGTACCCTCAGTGTGTATCAGTACCCTCAGTGTGTATCAGTACCCTCAGTGTGTAACAGTACCCTCAGTGTGTATCAGTACCCTCAGTGTGTATCAGTACCCTCAGTGTGTAACAGTACCCTCAGTGTGTATCAGTACCCTCAGTGTGTATCAGTACCCTCAGTGTGTATCAGTACCATCAGTGTGTACCCTGCTTAATGTCCCAGTGTATGCAAGCAGCCATAGAGAGGCGAAGCCCCTCCCCCTCTGGGGACCTCCTTTAGGGGAAAGTCTGCATTGAAGTCAACGGAGAGAGAAAGATTATCTTTCCATCCCGTTTGAATTGAGCCACGAGTTCCACACACGATGTTTGTCATTTTGAAAGTCAACAAAATAAACTGTGAAGTACCACTTGGTGTGAAGCGCTGAATGAACTACATCTCCCATCATGCACCACACACCCAGACGGCCGTCACGTTGGAACATTTCACTCCTTTCTCTCAGAACGAGGCGGAAAGTATTCAAAGAGGAGAAATCACTCGAGCCTGGGCGCGTTGAGAGCTGCACGCACGGGGAGCTGGTCGGTTTGAGAGCCAGCACGCGGACCGGCTTCAAGGGGTCGGTGAGCAGCACGAGGGCAATGTGTAGCGTTGATGACATCACTTACGCCACTCTGGGATTTGTAGTCTTTGTAGTTGCGTATTTTTCATCGTCTTATATTTCAACAGTTTTACCACAAACTGTGACTTTTTTGACACGGAAATGATTTTTTAAATCGACAAACATCGTGTGTGGAATTCATGGCTCAATTCAAACGGATGGAGAGATAATCTTTCTTTCTCTCTCCGTTGACTTCAATGCATGCTTTTTCTGAAATAAGGTCCATGGGGCGGGACTTCGCCTCTCTGTACTTCCTGTTCCTGTAGTTCAACAGTCAGCGGCTCCTCCTGATGTTTCTACGTCTGTTAGTTTGAAATATAACCCCGTGATCTTCTGCCGTTTGCCCGTTGGTTATAGGAGGGACAGCCGGCGCCGCCAGAGCCTTTAAAACGGTTAAAGTGGACAGTTGTGACGCGTTATACATGAAGGTCGCTGGTGTCCTCCAAAGATGTCCGACCTGCCGTGACCTTCCCTTCAGAATAGATACATCCTGTCGTCATGACGTTTAGCATCGGTTCGGACTCTTGGGTCCGCATGCAGACAGTTCCCTTCAGTACCTGAGGCAGGGTGACGGGAGAGAACCCTCCTGTCACGCCCGGTCACTTTTAACCCTTTAACTCGCTCTGATGTTAAACAGTCTCAGGTCAGAGAGGAAGGGTCTTCAGAGACTGGAGATTACCTTTAGTTTTAAATCTTCCCTGAGATGTTGGAATAACAGTTTCCTGTCTGGTCACCAAAAGACACATTAGCTTCACACACACACACAATAAAAAAAACAAACGAAGAAGAAGAAGCCTCTGGAGGACACATACCGCTCCGCTGCTTAGTGGAGGACACTCTGATATTAAAAACAGCTCTCTCCTCGGTCCATGTTTAAGGCTTTTTATAAACCCTCTTATTTTGAAAGGGGTGGGGGGGGTGATGATGATGATGATGATGGTGCAGTCCTTTCAATCATTAACCACAGCCCCGCCCCCTCTCAAAGCCCCGCCCCCTCCAGCAGTCCTTAAAGCGACACACACCTCTATTTTCAGTTCATAAGAGAGTGACACACACACACACACACACACAACAGTTCTTAGGTCCTGATTCAGTGTGTGTGTGTTCTGGGAGGAGTCTTTTCTTTGAGGGGGGGGGGGGGGGTCCTCACTCTTTCAGTCCAACAGGAAATACCTTTTAAATCCTGTCCATTTTTTCCTGTAATTTTACCTTATTGGATAAAGTGAGGAAGCCCCGCCCCTACACACACTCCCCTCCCTCTCATTGGTTGCAGTCCAGAGGCCACGCCCCCCTGCGTGACCAACCACCACCTCTCAAAAACCAGAACAGTCCGCTGGGTCGGTCCCTCCCTCCCGCTTTTATTCTGAAAGGTCGCTCGTCCTTTATGCTTTTATTCTGAAAGGTCAGCCACAGTCCAGCTGAAAGCCAAACCCTGAACGAACTTCCTGTAACGAAAGAGTAATTATAACAACAGGAAGTGAAACCTCGTTACTTACTACTTCATTTCAAGCGTCTTTGAGCACTCTGGAAAACGCTTTGAGAATCCAATGTGTTATTATTACTGATTAACCTGGTGCTCTGCTAGCTGTTAGCCACCACCTCCCACCTGAGGGTCTACTTCCTGCCTGACTCTTTAAGAGGCGTCACTCCGGTGGAAAACTCCAAACTGGAAAAACAACAACAACCAGCTAGCCGCAATGCTAACTAGCCTCGATGCTAGCTAGCCGGCGGCTAACGGGCGTCTCCGTGGTCCAGGTGGCGCCGTGGTGGCGGCAGCAGAAGAAGAAGAACAGGAAGCAGGGGGAGGAGCTCTGTGAGCAGCTCTGTGATTGGCTCTGTGAGCAGCTCTGTGATTGGCTAACCTTCCCGGTTCGCGCTGTGGCGGTCGACCTCGCGGGCGCGGCTCCGACGGCGTCTGGCGCTTGTGACGAACTCTGCGAGCGACCTGGTGCACGTCCACGCTCTCGTCCAATGGGAAGAGAGCACAGAGCTGAGCGCCGACTTCTGGTTGGATCTCCTGGAAGAGAAAAGAGAACAGAGAATTCACGGTTAACGCGAACACCGGATTTGAATTTGATGTAAAACAATAATACAAAAATAATAATAATGAAATGAAACTTGATAAAGATGATCCTGGACAAACTGCAGCGGCGTCAGATTGATACAGACATATTATTGACTTACAAATTATATATTAACAAATGGCACCCCCGAAAGGGGAAGAAGTTTACACTCCGTTAACGCTAAGATAATACGCCTCACCTGTCCGTCTCGTCCGATCTTCACGGGCTTCTGCTCGTTCCAGGGGTTGGACAGGTGGGCCGTCTTCGTGAAGGGAAGCTCCCTCCTGAGAAACAGTCACATGTTCAGATATATGAACTCATCAAACCTCATCACTGTACCGTTTCCTCAGGTGCTAATTCTCTCCAATACCTGGTCTATATTCCTTTGAACTCTTCACACAGACTCACATCGTCAAGATCAAAGCTCCAAAGGCGTTATCATCAGATGCTCAGCAGCTTCAGTGGAGAGATGGCTGACCCGAGCTCCTCCAACAATGCACCATATATAATGAAATACTAAAATAGAAAATCCTCATGCTAACACTACCGGCAGCTAGCAGCTACATTAGCTCTCGTGTAGATGTCCCCACGGATTGGAGCAGCTGTTTACCTGCAGAGCCAGTCGATCTTGAACACGCCTCCCAGCATCTTAGCGTTCATGCCGGCGGGGAGCACCCAGTGGATCGGAGAGCCGCCGTGATGCGATTCTGAGGAGAGCCGGGCGAAGCCTGGAGGAAGGAGGGGGAAATTAGGGGTGCGCCAATTCACATAAGAAGCATGATTCTATCTCTGCCGATAGAAGGAAGACTAACTGAGGAATGCTAACAGAGAAGGAATGCTAACGGAGGAAAGCTAACGGAGGAAGGATAACGGAGGAATGCTAACAGAGAAGGAATGCTAACGGAGGAAAGCTAACGGAGGAAGGATAACGGAGGAATGCTAACGGAGAAGGAAGACTAACGGAGGAAGGCTAACGAAGGAATGCTAACGGAGAAGGAAGGCTAACGGAGAAATGCTAACGGAGGAAGACTAACGGAGGAGTGCTAAGGGAGAAGGAAGGCTAACGGAGAAATGCTAACGGAGGAAGACTAACGGAGGAAGACTAACGGAGGAGTGCTAAGGGAGAAGGAAGGCTAACGGAGAAATGCTAACGGAGGAAGACTAACGGAGGAAGACTAACGGAGGAGTGCTAAGGGAGAAGGAAGACTAACGGAGGAAGGCTAACGGAGGAATGCTAACGGAGAAGGAAGGCTAACGGAGAAATGCTAACGGAGGAAGACTAACGGAGGAAGACTAACGGAGGAGTGCTAAGGGAGAAGGAAGACTAACGGAGGAAGGCTAACGGAGGAATGCTAACGGAGGAATGCTAACGGAGGAATGCTAACGGAGAAGGAAGGCTAACGGAGGAATGCTAACGGAAGAAGACTAACGGAGGAGTGCTAACGGACGAAGGCTAACGGAGGAATGCTAACGGAGGAAGACTAACTGAGGAATGCTAACAGAGAAGGAATGCTAACGGAGGAATGCTAACGGAGGAAGGCTAACGAAGGAATGCTAAGGGAGAAGGAAGACTAATGGAGGAAGGCTAACTGAGGAATGCTAACGGAGGAAGACTAACGGAGGAATGCTAAGGGAGAAGGAAGACTAACGGAGAAATGCTAACTGAGGAATGCTAACGGAGGAAGGCTAACGAAGGAAGGCTAACGAAGGAATGCTAAGGGAGAAGGAAGACTAACAGAGGAATGCTAAGGGAGGAAGACTAACGGAGGAATGCTAACGGAGGACTGCTAAGGGAGAAGGAAGACTAACGGAGGAATGCTAAGGGAGAAGGAAGGCTAACGGAGGAATGCTAAGGGAGAAGGAAGGCTAACGGAGGAATGCTAACGGAGGAAGGCTAACGGAGGAATGCTAACGGAGGAATGCTAACGGAGAAGGAAGGCTAACGGAGGAATGCTAACGGAGGAAGACTAACGGAGGAATGCTAACGGAGGAGTGCTAAGGGAGAAGGAAGATTAACGGAGGAATGCCAACGGAGGAAGGCTAACGGAGGAAGGCTAACGGAGGAATGCTAACGGAGGAAGACTAGCTGAGGAATGCTAACAGAGAAGGAATGCTAACGGAGTAAAGCTAACGGAGGAAGGCTAATGAAGGAATGCTAAGGGAGAAGGAAGACTAACGGCGGAATGCTAACGAAGGAAGGCTAACGGAGGAATGCAAATGGAGGAAGGCTAACGAAGGAATGCTAAGGGAGAAGGAAGACTAACGGAGGAATGCTAAGGGAGAAGGAAGGCTAACGGAGGAATGCTAACGGAGGAGTGCTAAGGGAGAAGGAAGACTAACGGAGGAAGGCTAACGGAGGAATGCTAACGGAGGAAGACTAACGGAGGAATGCTAACGGAGGAAGGCTAACAAAGGAATGCTAACGGAGGAAGGCTAACGGAGGAATGCTAATGGGGGAGTGCTAAGGGAGAGGAAGGCTAACGGAGGAAGGCTAATGAAGGAATGCTAACGGAGAAGCTAACGGAGAGGAAGGCTAACTTTTACCTTGGAATTTCCCGCTCTCCCTCACAGAGAAGACGAGGACGACGCTTCTCGCCGAGCGGAACGCTGCGTTCAGTTTCTTCTCGTTCACCGGCAGCGTCGACCACACGCCCTGAAGATACATCGGAAACACGTTAACACTGACATGTTTACACATAACAAGACAAACCAGGATTCAGCACGTAGACAACAGGAAGTAAAGACGGAATCAACAGGAAGTAAAGAGGCGATCAACAGGAAGTAGAGAGGTGATCAAAAGGAAGTAGAGGTGATCAAAAGGAAGTAGAGGTGATCAACAGGAAGTAGAGGGGTGATCAACAGGAAGTAGAGAGGTGATCAAAAGGAAGTAGAGGTGATCAACAGGAAGTAGAGGTGATCAACAGGAAGTAGAGAGGTGATCGAAAGGAAGTAGAGGTGATCAACAGGAAGTAGAGGTGATCAACAGGAAGTAGAGGTGATCAAAAGGAAGTAGAGGTGATCAACAGGAAGTAGAGGTGATCAACAGGAAGTAGAGATGATCAAAAGGAAGTAGAGGTGATCAACAGGAAGTAGAGAGGTGATCAAAAGGAAGTAGAGATGATCAAAAGGAAGTAGAGGTGATCAACAGGAAGTAGAGAGGTGATCAAAAGGAAGTAGAGGTGATCAACAGGAAGTAGAGAGGTGATCAAAAGGAAGTAGAGAGGTGATCGAAAGGAAGTAGAGAGGTGATCAACAGGAAGTAGAGAGGTGATCAACAGGAAGTAGAGGTGATCAAAAGGAAGTAGAGGTGATCAACAGGAAGTAGAGAGGTGATCAACAGGAAGTAGAGGTGATCAACAGGAAGTAGAGGTGATCAACAGGAAGTAGAGAGGTGATCAACAGGAAGTAGAGAGGTGATAAACAGGAAGTAGAGAGGTGATCAACAGGAAGTAGAGAGGTGATCAACAGGAAGTAGAGAGGTAATCAAAAGGAAGTAGAGAGGTAATCAAAAGGAAGTAGAGAGGTGATCAACAGGAAGTAGAGAGGTGATCAACAGGAAGTAGAGAGGTGATCAACAGGAAGTAGAGAGGTGATCAACAGGAAGTAGAGAGGTAATCAAAAGGAAGTAGAGAGGTGATCAACAGGAAGTAGAGAGGTGATCAAAAGGAAGTACAGAGGTGATCAAAAGGAAGTAGAGGTGATCAAAAGGAAGTAGAGAGGTGATCAAAAGGAAGTAGAGAGGTGATGAACAGGAAGTAGAGAGGTAATCAAAAGGAAGTAGAGAGGTGATCAAAAGGAAGTAGAGGTGATCAACAGGAAGTAGAGAGGTGATCAACAGGAAGTAGAGCTAACCTTAGCTTTAGCCAGCGAGACGTTCTCGTGGTTGTTGCTCTTGATGAGGAAGAAGCGAGCGTCTCTCAGGATGTAGCGCAGCTTGCTGGTCGGAGCTGGAACACACGAGTAATCTCAGTATTTCATTTAATCTGAAAGATAACAGCAATCTGATTATATAAAATGGCCGCCCTTACTCTCCATCCCTTTGCGGACGGCTCGGACCGAAGACGACAGTTTCTCCTGCTTCTTCTCCGAACCTTTCAAAATAAAAGCACAGAATTCATCAGGTCATACTGTAATCTGGAAACCATGACAATGTTTTGATAATAATACACTTTATTTATAGCACCTTTCATGCTTTAAAGAGCTTTATTGTTCAATTGTTCCAAAGTGCAAGCCAAATAAAAAGATTGAAGTTTGCTGTTCTAAGATCACATGACTTTAATGGGACTGAAGTATTTTTGCTTCATCCTAAATGTCCCTGATTGGCTGTCTCCGTGGTTACCTGAGGCTTCGGAGGCGGAGCCTGAGTGCACCGACTCCCCGTCGTCAGAGAAGCTTCCGGAGGAGCGAGAGTCTCCCGCCTCGCTGCGAGTGTCGTAGTCGTTTCCTTCTCCTCTACGCTCGTACTCTTCCTCCTCCTCCTCGTCTTCCTCCTTCTCTCCTTCCTCCTCCTCTTCCTCCTCCTCCTCTTCCTCCATGCCCTCCTCTTCCTCCTCCTCCTCTTCCTCTTCCTCCTCTTCAGCGTGGGAACCAGAGGGGGAGGAGCTTCCTGATCCCGCCTCCGACCCAAACTCTGGCACCGCCTCGCCCTCCGATCGGGCGTCCTGCGGGGGGGCGGGGCTTGCTCTCCTCAGCTTCTAAACACACAGGGAGGGATGTGATTGGCTGATATTTCAAGTTTCAAGTCTTCATCACCATGAGCCGTGTGGATGTGATTGGCTGACACGTGCCGTGTGGATGTGATCGGCCGACACGTGCCGTGTGGATGTGATCGGCCGACACGTGCCGTGTGGATGTGATCGGCCGACACGTGCCGTGTGGATGTGATCGGCCGACACGTGCCGTGTGGATGTGATCGGCCGACACGTGCCGTGTGGATGTGATCGGCCGACACGTGCCGTGTGGATGTGATCGGCCGACACGTGCCGTGTGGATGTGATCGGCCGACACGTGCCGTGTGGATGTGATCGGCCGACACGTGCCGTGTGGATGTGATCGGCCGACACGTGCCGTGTGGATGTGATCGGCCGACACGTGCCGTGTGGATGTGATTGGCCGACACGTGCCGTGTGGACGTGATTGGCTGACACGTGCCGTGTGGATGTGATCGGCCGACACGTGCCGTGTGGATGTGATTGGCCGACACGTGCCGTGTGGATGTGATTGGCCGACACGTGCCGTGTGGATGTGATCGGCCGACACGTGCCGTGTGGATGTGATCGGCCGACACGTGCCGTGTGGATGTGATTGGCCGACACGTGCCGTGTGGATGTGATTGGCCGACACGTGCCGTGTGGATGTGATCGGCTGACACGTGCCGTGTGGATGTGATCGGCTGACACGTGTCGTGTGGATGTGATTGGCCGACACGTGCCGTGTGGATGTGATTGGCTGACACGTGACGTGTGGATGTGATTGGCTGACACGTGACGTGTGGATGTGATTGTTGTTTTACACATTCGAAATAAATAAAATAAAATCTCACCTGGCTGAGCCCCTCCAGAATCCTCGGGGTTTCCCTCCTGCGGGGCTCCTCCCCCCGGCTCCTGATTGGATCGCGGGCAGTTCGTCGACTCTTCTTCTCGTCATAGTACTCGTGGCGGTAGGAGGCAGGGGGGCGGGCTCTGGGGCTGGAGGCAGTCTTCTTATTGGAGGAGGGGGGCAGGCCTGAAGCCCTCTTATTGGAGGAGCGTGAGGGGGCGTGGCCTGCAGAGGGGCGGAGCCTCTTCACGTCCCGGCTGTCGGAGCGGTCGCTCTTCCTCTTGGTTCCTGACGGACAGAGTTTACATGTCAGGACTCGACAGTAACGGTAGCCATTGGCAACCATTCAGAAAAAACGTCCACCTATTCTTGGAAAACCAGTTTCTAACATAAAGAAATAAGGACAGCAAACAGCAAAATGTGCGCCCCAAAAGAGATCGATGTTAATTATTTGTTGTATTAAGAGCGATATTTAATCGTTGTTGTGACCGGTCGGAACCTGAGACTTTAGTTGCACGTGCACTGGTGTGGTTACGGAGCCAGAAAGCCATGCACGTTTACTCGCATGCGCCGTGTGTTTGTTTTACAAAACATGGCGAAGCAAAGGAAGTGGTTTGACTGTGGGCTAAAGGTTCGGCCGACCCGTCGACGACTCAGAGCAGCGAGCGGTTCAGCTGATGGAGCGCGAGATGAACCCGAACGAGAAGCAGAGAGGAAATGTGTAACGTCTTGGAGGCGAAACATTCTGCTTCGTTGTCCCTTCACTTCCGGTAAAAGTTCCTTCAAAATAAGAGTCCCGAACTTATTACTACCAAAATAAAAGTGCAAAACGAAACTTTACCAGGAACATAATGGCATAACAATATAATCACTTCTATAAAAACACATGTCAAATATAGTTTGACATGTTGAAGATAATTTACAGCATTAATAATTAATATCTAATTCTTAACTGTGAATGGTTTCCATTTATTAAACATTAGAAATGTATTAGTCTGGCCAATCCAAGACTTCAATGCTGAAGGGCCAGTGGATCTATGGTGGGGGTCAGCACAGAGGTCAAGACTTCAATGCTGAAGGGCCAGTGGATCTATGGTGGGGGTCAGCACAGAGGTCAAGACTTCAATGCTGAAGGGCCAGTGGATCTATGGTGGGGGTCAGCACAGAGGTCAAGACTTCAATGCTGAAGGGCCAGTGGATCTATGGTGGGGGTCAGCACAGAGGTCAAGACTTCAATGCTGAAGGGCCAGTGGATCTATGGTGGGGGTCAGCACAGAGGTCAAGACTTCAATGCTGAAGGGCCAGTGGATCTATGGTGGGGGTCAGCACAGAGGTCAGGACTTCAATGCTGAAGGGCCAGTGGATCTATGGTGGGGGTCAGCACAGAGGTCAGGACTTCAATGCTGAAGGGCCAGTGGATCTATGGTGGGGTCAGCACAGAGGTCAAGACTTTGATGCTGAAGGGCCAGTGGATCTATGGTGGGGGTTAGCACAGAGGTCAAGACTTCAATGCTGAAGGGCCAGTGGATCTATGGTGGGGGTCAGCACAGAGGTCAAGACTTCAATGCTGAAGGGCCAGTGGATCTATGGTGGGGGTCAGCACAGAGGTCAAGACTTCAATGCTGAAGGGCCAGTGGATCTATGGTGGGGGTCAGCACAGAGGTCAGGACTTCAATGCTGAAGGGCCAGTGGATCTATGGTGGGGGTCAGCACAAAGGTCAAGACTTCGATGCTGAAGGGCCAGTGGATCTATGGTGGGGGTCAGCACAGAGGTCAGGACTTCAATGCTGAAGGGCCAGTGGATCTATGGTGGGGTCAGCACAGAGGTCAAGACTTCAATGCTGAAGGGCCAGTGGATCTATGGTGGGGGTCAGCACAGAGGTCAAGACTTCAATGCTGAAGGGCCAGTGGATCTATGGTGGGGGTCAGCACAGAGGTCAGGACTTCAATGCTGAAGGGCCAGTGGATCTATGGTGGGGGTCAGCACAGAGGTCAAGACTTTGATGCTGAAGGGCCAGTGGATCTATGGTGGGGTCAGCACAGAGGTCAAGACTTTGATGCTGAAGGGCCAGTGGATCTATGGTGGGGGTCAGCACAGAGGTCAGGACTTCAATGCTGAAGGGCCAGTGGATCTATGGTGGGGGTCAGCACAGAGGTCAGGACTTCAATGCTGAAGGGCCAGTGGATCTATGGTGGGGGTCAGCACAGAGGTCAAGACTTCAATGCTGAAGGGCCAGTGGATCTATGGTGGGGGTCAGCACAGAGGTCAGGACTTCAATGCTGAAGGGCCAGTGGATCTATGGTGGGG
Organism: Pseudochaenichthys georgianus; assembly: GCF_902827115.2. Taxonomy (NCBI): domain Eukaryota; kingdom Metazoa; phylum Chordata; class Actinopteri; order Perciformes; family Channichthyidae; genus Pseudochaenichthys; species Pseudochaenichthys georgianus. Next base: position 7,115 of record NW_027262222.1, on the reverse strand, counting down.
GTCAGCACAGAGGTCAGGACTTCAATGCTGAAGGGCCAGTGGATCTATGGTGGGGGTCAGCACAGAGGTCAAGACTTCAATGCTGAAGGGCCAGTGGCTCTATGGTGGGGGTCAGCACAGAGGCAAGTTTCCTCCCACTCAGGTTTCAAATCATTGCGTTAATTACTTATTGTAAAGCATTTGAACATTCTTTTGTGTCACATGTTCATTATTAACTGTATAGTATCTTCATTATTTAAAATATAAGGTGACTAAAAATCGCAACCGTATTTTCAGTTTTGGCAACCAAAAGCTGATGCCTGGTGGCCTGGCAACCACTTATAAAAGTTAGCATTGAGCCCTGCATGTGTTGGTAAAACACTGAGTGTCCTCCTCCAACATGAGAGCAGCATGCTAACAAGGGTATCAGCTGCAGCTGTGAGCATGAGAGTAGCATGCTAACAAGGGTATCAGCTGCAGCTGTGAACATGAGAGTAGCATGCTAACAAGGGTATCAGCTGCAGCTGTGAACATGACAGGATGTGTGATGACCCAGAAGAGCATCAGGACTGCTTGAGGCAGATGATAGCTCTGTGATGAACATGATGACTCAGCCTCTGTGGAGACAGACATCAAGCATGCTCATTTCTGACGTGGAGCTAATCTGAAGTAAACATTGATACTGCTTTCTGTTCCTCCATCTTGTGACTGAGTGACTCCCTCTCTGGATATCAGCATGTGAAGGACACTGTGAAGGAACTAGCCTCTGTATGTGATGACTCCTTCCCTCTGGAGAGGATACATGGGTCAGAGGTGAAGCTCGAGCCAGGGACCAGGGAGGGTCTCTAACGGCATGCTAGTAATATTCCCTGTTACATGAGATTACCTGACGGATTAGTAATCCGGTGGCATCAGTTAGTGACTAAAGGGACCTTTCAGTCCTTGGGACATATTTACAACGTCTGTATTTAACTTGTGCCTAAACCCTGCATCTTGCTTCTAAACCTGCAGCTTACCCAAAGATATGTATCCATGTATGAACATTACTACAGCACTGCTCCGATATGTTCATGTATTGACGCTTCATGCTACTCTGTGCCCTTTGCGGTTTGACGCAGACTGCATTTCGTGTATTCTGTGAAATGAAATGCACGTATTTAATAACACTAGAGTTGACTGAAGTGTTTCTGCAGACGAACCTTTCTTGTCGCTGACGGATCGCTCCGCCTCCGGGTTGTAAAGCTCGTCGTCCTGATCTGGAGCTTCAGTCAGAATATCTTCCAGAACGTTTAACTCTCCATCTGAAACAACAACACAGTCAGCATCCAGAGGACACGACCACCCGCCTGAGCTCCAGGGCCGCAGAGAGAAGAACATGCTAACCAACCAGGACCCTTCTTTACTTTAAATCATAAGAAACGTGTTCATATTGAGTTCAGGGCGCTTCCTGCTGTCAGGACGATGAAGTGTTGTTGGAGAAGAGCCGACTTGTCGCCTGGGAGAAGCTGCAGACTCAGTGAATTAAAGAAAAATCTGAATTCTGAGATTTCTCAAAAACAGTCAGGACTTCAGGACCAAAGGCCATTTTGAGAAATCTCAGAATCTGGTCTCCATTTTGAGATTTTCACGTTGTCGGGAAAAATTTCAGAATTTTGACATTTTCTGAAAGAGTTGAAAGAGAGAAATGCGCTTTGCTGAAAAGTCAGAATTCTGATCAATTTTTTTTTGGTTGTCAGAAAAAAAATCTCTATTTGAGAAAAACGCAGAATTAAAAAAAAGTTTCAATTTTTCAGGAAAAAAAACAAACTTGATTTGAAAAGTTCTCTCTTGCTTCACTAACCCCCTCTCTCTCTCTCTCTCTCCCTCTCTCTCTCTCTCTCCAGTCTTTACCTCATCTCTCTATTCACCTGGAACAGTCTGAGCCGTTCATAAACACCGTGAATTCATGTTGTTATGAATTCATGTTGTTATGAATGCAGTCTGTTCATAAACAGCCTGGAAGCTGTAGCTGCTGCTGGTTGTCGAGTCACATGATAACGAGTCACATGTTAAATAGTCACATGTTAACTAGTCACATGATAACGAGTCACATGATAACGAGTCACATGATAACGAGTCACATGTTAAATAGTCACATGATAACTAGTCACATGTTAACTAGTCACATGATAACTAGTCACATGATAACTAGTCACATGATAACTAGTCACATGATAACTAGTCACATGTTAAATAGTCACATGATAAATAGTCACATGTTAACTAGTCACATGATAACTAGTCACATGATAACTAGTCACATGATAACTAGTCACATGATAACTAGTCACATGTTAACGAGTCACATGATAACGAGTCACATGTTAACTAGTCACATGTTAACTAGTCACATGATAACTAGTCACATGATAACTAGTCACATGATAACTAGTCACATGATAACTAGTCACATGTTAACGAGTCACATGATAACGAGTCACATGATAACGAGTCACATGTTAACTAGTCACATGTTAACTAGTCACATGATAACGAGTCACATGTTAACTAGTCACATGATAACGAGTCACATGTTAACTAGTCACATGTTAACTAGTCACATGATAACGAGTCACATGATAACTAGTCACATGTTAACTAGTCACATGATAACGAGTCACATGATAACTAGTCACATGATAACGAGTCACATGATAACGAGTCACATGTTAAATAGTCACATGATAACGAGTCACATGATAACGAGTCACATGTTAACTAGTCACATGATAACGAGTCACATGATAACTAGTCACATGATAACTAGTCACATGATAACGAGTCACATGATAACTAGTCACATGATAACGAGTCACATGATAACGAGTCACATGTTAAATAGTCACATGATAACGAGTCACATGATAACGAGTCACATGTTAACTAGTCACATGATAACTAGTCACATGTTAAATAGTCACATGATAACGAGTCACATGTTAAATAGTCACATGATAACGAGTCACATGTTAACTAGTCACATGTTAACTAGTCACATGATAACGAGTCACATGATAACTAGTCACATGTTAAATAGTCACATGATAACTAGTCACATGTTAAATAGTCACATGATAACTAGTCACATGATAACGAGTCACATGATAACTAGTCACATGTTAAATAGTCACATGATAACTAGTCACATGTTAAATAGTCACATGATAACGAGTCACATGTTAAATAGTCACATGATAACGAGTCACATGTTAACTAGTCACATGTTAACTAGTCACATGATAACGAGTCACATGATAACTAGTCACATGTTAACTAGTCACATGATAACGAGTCACATGATAACTAGTCACATGATAACGAGTCACATGATAACGAGTCACATGTTAAATAGTCACATGATAACGAGTCACATGATAACGAGTCACATGTTAACTAGTCACATGATAACGAGTCACATGATAACTAGTCACATGATAACGAGTCACATGTTAACTAGTCACATGATAACGAGTCACATGATAACTAGTCACATGTTAACTAGTCACATGATAACGAGTCACATGTTAACTAGTCACACGTTAACTAGTCACATGATAACTAGTCACATGATAACGAGTCACATGATAACGAGTCACACGTTAACTAGTCACATGATAACTAGTCACATGATAACTAGTCACACGTTAACTAGTCACATGATAACTAGTCACATGATAACGAGTCACATGATAACGAGTCACATGTTAAATAGTCACATGATAACGAGTCACATGTTAACTAGTCACATGATAACGAGTCACATGATAACTAGTCACATGATAACGAGTCACATGATAACTAGTCACATGTTAACTAGTCACATGTTAACTAGTCACATGATAACGAGTCACATGATAACTAGTCACATGTTAACTAGTCACATGATAACGAGTCACATGATAACTAGTCACACGTTAACTAGTCACATGTTAACTAGTCACATGTTAACTAGTCACACGTTAACTAGTCACATGTTAACTAGTCACATGTTAACTAGTCACACGTTAACTAGTCACATGATAACTAGTCACATGATAACTAGTCACACGTTAACTAGTCACATGATAACTAGTCACATGTTAACTAGTCACATGATAACGAGTCACATGATAACTAGTCACACGTTAACTAGTCACATGTTAACTAGTCACATGATAACTAGTCACACGTTAACGAGTCACATGATAACTAGTCACACGTTAACTAGTCACATGTTAACTAGTCACATGATAACTAGTCACACGTTAACGAGTCACATGTTAAATAGTCACATGATAACTAGTCACATGATAACGAGTCACATGTTAAATAGTCACATGATAACTAGTCACATGTTAACTAGTCACATGTTAACTAGTCACATGATAACTAGTCACATGATAACTAGTCACATGTTAACTAGTCACATGTTAACTAGTCACATGATAACTAGTCACATGTTAACTAGTCACATGATAACTAGTCACATGATAACTAGTCACATGTTAACTAGTCACATGTTAACTAGTCACATGTTAACTAGTCACATGATAACGAGTCACATGTTAACTAGTCACATGATAACTAGTCACATGATAACTAGTCACATGTTAACTAGTCACATGTTAACTAGTCACATGATAACGAGTCACATGATAACGAGTCACATGTTAACTAGTCACATGTTAACTAGTCACATATTAACTAGTCACATGTTAACTAGTCACATGTTAACTAGTCACATATTAACTAGTCACATGTTAACTAGTCACATGTTAACTAGTCACATGATAACGAGTCACATATTAACTAGTCACATGATAACTAGTCACATGTTAACTAGTCACATGTTAACTAGTAACATGATAACTAGTCACATGATAACTAGTCACATGTTAACGAGTCACATATTAACTAGTCACATGATAACTAGTCACATGTTAACTAGTCACATATTAACGAGTCACATATTAAATAGTCACATGTTAACTAGTCACATGTTAACTAGTCACATGTTAACTAGTCACATGTTAACTAGTCACATGATAACTAGTCACATGATAACTAGTCACATGATAACTAGTCACATGATAACTAGTCACATGTTAACTAGTCACATGTTAACTAGTCACATGATAACTAGTCACATGATAACTAGTCACATGTTAACGAGTCACATATTAACTAGTCACATGATAACTAGTCACATGATAACTAGTCACATGTTAACTAGTCACATGATAACGAGTCACATATTAAATAGTCACATGTTAACTAGTCACATGTTAACTAGTCACATGTTAAATAGTCACATGTTAACTAGTCACATGATAACGAGTCACATATTAAATAGTCACATGTTAACTAGTCACATGATAACGAGTCACATATTAAATAGTCACATGTTAACTAGTCACATGTTAACTAGTCACATGTTAACTAGTCACATGTTAACTAGTCACATGATAACTAGTCACATGATAACTAGTCACATGATAACTAGTCACATGATAACTAGTCACATGATAACTAGTCACATGTTAACTAGTCACATGTTAACTAGTCACATATTAACTAGTCACATGATAACTAGTCACATGATAACTAGTCACATATTAACTAGTCACATGTTAACTAGTCACATGATAACGAGTCACATATTAACTAGTCACATGATAACTAGTCACACGTTAACTAGTCACATGATAACTAGTCACATGTTAAATAGTCACATGATAACTAGTCACATGTTAAATAGTCACATGATAACTAGTCACATGTTAAATAGTCACATGATAACTAGTCACACGTTAACTAGTCACATGTTAAATAGTCACATGATAACTAGTCACATGATAACTAGTCACATGTTAAATAGTCACATGATAACTAGACGCATGATAACTAGTCACATGTTAAATAGTCACATGATAACTAGTCACATGTTAACTAGTCACATGATAACTAGTCACATGTTAACTAGTCACATGATAACTAGTCACATGTTAACTAGTCACACGATAACTAGACGCATGATAACTAGTCACACGATAACTAGTCACACGTTAAATAGTCACACGATAACTAGTCACATGATAACTAGTCACATGTTAACTAGTCACATGATAACTAGTCACATGTTAAATAGTCACATGATAACTAGTCACATGTTAAATAGTCACATGATAACTAGTCACATGTTAAATAGTCACATGATAACTAGTCACATGTTAAATAGTCACATGATAACTAGTCACACGTTAAATAGTCACACGTTAACTAGTCACACGTTAAATAGTCACATGATAACTAGTCACATGTTAAATAGTCACATGATAACTAGTCACATGTTAAATAGTCACATGATAACTAGTCACATGTTAAATAGTCACACGTTAACTAGTCACACGTTAAATAGTCACATGATAACTAGTCACATGTTAAATAGTCACATGATAACTAGTCACATGTTAAATAGTCACACGATAACTAGTCACATGTTAAATAGTCACACGTTAACTAGTCACACGTTAAATAGTCACATGATAACTAGTCACATGTTAAATAGTCACATGATAACTAGTCACATGTTAAATAGTCACACGTTAACTAGTCACATGTTAAATAGTCACATGATAACTAGTCACATGTTAACTAGTCACATGATAACTAGTCACATGTTAAATAGTCACACGATAACTAGTCACACGTTAAATAGTCACACGATAACTAGTCACATGATAACTAGTCACATGTTAACTAGTCACATGTTAAATAGTCACATGATAACTAGTCACATGTTAAATAGTCACATGATAACTAGTCACATGTTAAATAGTCACACGTTAACTAGTCACACGTTAAATAGTCACATGATAACTAGTCACATGTTAACTAGTCACACGATAACTAGACGCATGATAACTAGTCACACGATAACTAGTCACACGTTAAATAGTCACACGATAACTAGTCACATGATAACTAGTCACATGTTAACTAGTCACATGATAACTAGTCACATGTTAAATAGTCACATGATAACTAGTCACATGTTAAATAGTCACATGATAACTAGTCACATGTTAAATAGTCACATGATAACTAGTCACATGTTA
>NW_027262221.1:2500-37651 GCF_902827115.2 Pseudochaenichthys georgianus | reverse complement strand
TCTTGTATCTGTAGCCTGGCTGCAGTCTTGTATCTGTAGCCTGGCTGCAGTCTTGTATCTGTAGCCTGGCTGCAGTCTTGTATCTGTAGCCTGGCTGCAGGACCTGGACTCCAGATGTCTTGTATCTGTAGCCTGGCTGCAGGACCTGGACTCCAGATGTCTTGTATCTGTAGCCTGGCTGCAGGACCTGGACTCCAGATGTCTTGTATCTGTAGCCTGGCTGGAGGACCTGGACTCCAGATGCCTTGTACCTGTAGCCTGGCTGCAGTCTTGTATCTGTAGCCTGGCTGCAGTCTTGTATCTGTAGCCTGGCTGCAGGACCTGGACTCCAGATGTCTTGTATCTGTAGCCTGGCTGGAGGACCTGGACTCCAGATGCCTTGTACCTGTAGCCTGGCTGCAGTCTTGTATCTGTAGCCTGGCTGCAGTCTTGTATCTGTAGCCTGGCTGCAGGACCTGGACTCCAGATGTCTTGTATCTGTAGCCTGGCTGGAGGACCTGGACTCCAGATGCCTTGTACCTGTAGCCTGGCTGCAGTCTTGTATCTGTAGCCTGGCTGCAGTCTTGTATCTGTAGCCTGGCTGCAGGACCTGGACTCCAGATGTCTTGTACCTGTAGCCTGGCTGCAGGACCTGGACTCCAGATGTCTTGTATCTGTAGCCTGGCTGCAGGACCTGGACTCCAGATGTCTTGTATCTGTAGCCTGGCTGCAGGACCTGGACTCCAGATGTCTTGTATCTGTAGCCTGGCTGCAGGACCTGGACTCCAGATGTCTTGTACCTGTAGCCTGGCTGCAGGACCTGGACTCCAGATGTCTTGTATCTGTAGCCTGGCTGCAGGACCTGGACTCCAAATGTCTTGTACCTGTAGCCTGGCTGCAGGACCTGGACTCCAGATGTCTTGTATCTGTAGCCTGGCTGCAGGACCTGGACTCCAGATGTCTTGTATCTGTAGCCTGGCTGCAGGACCTGGACTCCAGATGTCTTGTATCTGTAGCCTGGCTGCAGGACCTGGACTCCAGATGCCCATGGTCTTTTCTAAGCAGAACATACAGACTTGAATCTGCTTTGAATCCACTCAGTTCTGTTTCTGAACATTCTGTATTCCCTCGTTTGTATTTCTTTGTTGCTGCTTTTTAAAGTCAGACGCTTCCTTTTTCTGTGAATTCTTTCATGCAAAAAACATGCTTTTAAAACAATTTTAGAAACGAGATTATTTGGAAATATTCCTGATAAAATACAATTAAAAAATACTTTCTGACTTAATTTAAAAAAGCTTCTCCAACAAGACGAAAACCAGGAGGGCGGTCTGACTGTTGGTCCAGCTTCCTGTTGGTGCAGCTTCCTGTTGGTGCAGCTTCCTGTTGGTGCAGCTTCCTGTTGGTGCAGCTTCCTGTTGGTCCAGCTTCCTGTTGGTGCAGCTTCCTGTTGGTGCAGCTTCCTGTTGGTGCAGCTTCCTGTTGGTCCAGCTTCCTGTTCCTCCAGCTTCCTGTTGGTGCAGCTTCCTGTTGGTGCAGCTTCCTGTTGGTCCAGCTTCCTGTTGGTGCAGCTTCCTGTTGGTGCAGCTTCCTGTTCCTCCAGCTTCCTGTTCCTCCAGCTTCCTGTTCCTCCAGCTTCCTGTTGGTGCAGCTTCCTGTTGGTGCAGCTTCCTGTTGGTCCAGCTTCCTGTTGGTGCAGCTTCCTGTTGGTGCAGCTTCCTGTCCAGAAGTTAACGTCCGGTCACATGATCATCTCTCACATCGTACCTTTTCATGATTTAAAGTGTTATTGATCCTTGTGGAGTTTCTCAGGAGGATGTAAATAAACACACTGAGATCAGTTGTTGATTGTTTACAGGTGTCGAGTTGATCGTGGTGGAGGTGTGTGTTCCTCTCCTCTCATTGGTCGGTGGCTGTGATGATGCTGCTGTACTGTTTCTGCTGCTCCTCTCTGAACGAGTCCTTCACCTTCCCTCTCTTCAGACCCCCGTCCCTGAGACACACACACACACACACACACACACACACACACACACACACACACACACACACACACACACACACACACACACACACACACACACACACACACACACACACACACACAAGCAATTTAAAAAAGCCCAATTAAAATAACAATTATATTACCATTTGAAAATTAAAACAGCATTTGAAATAGTAGAAGTATTCACTAATTTACTGCAGTATAGTAGTATTTAGTGCAGTGTATATAGTAGTATTTAGTGCAGTATAGTAGTATTTAGTGCAGTGTATATAGTAGTATTTAGTGCAGTATAGTAGTATTTAGTGCAGTGTATATAGTAGTATTTAGTGCAGTATAGTAGTGTTTAGTGCAGTGTATATAGTAGTATTTAGTGCAGTATAGTAGTGTTTAGTGCAGTATAGTAGTATTTAGTGCAGTATGGTAGTATTTAGTGCAGTGTATATAGTAGTATTTAGTGCAGTATAGTAGTATTTAGTGCAGTATAGTAGTAATTAGTGCAGTGTATATAGTAGTATTTAGTGCAGTATAGTAGTATTTAGTGCAGTATAGTAGTGTTTAGTGCAGTATAGTAGTATTTAGTGCAGTATGGTAGTATTTAGTGCAGTGTATATAGTAGTATTTAGTGCAGTATAGTAGTGTTTAGTGCAGTATAGTAGTATTTAGTGCAGTATGGTAGTATTTAGTGCAGTGTATATAGTAGTATTTAGTGCAGTATAGTAGTATTTAGTGCAGTATAGTAGTAATTAGTGCAGTGTATATAGTAGTATTTAGTGCAGTATAGTAGTATTTAGTGCAGTATAGTAGTGTTTAGTGCAGTATAGTAGTATTTAGTGCAGTATGGTAGTATTTAGTGCAGTGTATATAGTAGTATTTAGTGCAGTATAGTAGTATTTAGTGCAGTATAGTAGTATTTAGTGCAGTGTATATAGTAGTATTTAGTGCAGTATAGTAGTATTTAGTGCAGTATGGTAGTATTTAGTGCAGTGTATATAGTAGTATTTAGTGCATTATGGTAGTATTTAGTGCAGTGTATATAGTAGTATTTAGTGCAGTGTATATAGTAGTATTTAGTGCAGTATGGTAGTATTTAGTGCAGTATAGTAGTATTTAGTGCAGTATAGTAGTATTTACTGCAGTATAGTAGTATTTAGTGCAGTGTATATAGTAGTATTTAGTGCAGTATGGTAGTATTTAGTGCAGTATAGTAGTATTTAGTGCAGTATAGTAGTATTTAGTGCAGTATAGTAGTATTTAGTGCAGTGTATATAGTAGTATTTAGTGCAGTATAGTAGTATTTAGTGCAGTATAGTAGTGTTTAGTGCAGTATAGTAGTATTTAGTGCAGTATGGTAGTATTTAGTGCAGTGTATATAGTAGTATTTAGTGCAGTATAGTAGTATTTAGTGCAGTATAGTAGTATTTAGTGCAGTGTATATAGTAGTATTTAGTGCAGTATAGTAGTATTTAGTGCAGTATGGTAGTATTTAGTGCAGTGTATATAGTAGTATTTAGTGCATTATGGTAGTATTTAGTGCAGTGTATATAGTAGTATTTAGTGCAGTGTATATAGTAGTATTTAGTGCAGTATGGTAGTATTTAGTGCAGTATAGTAGTATTTAGTGCAGTATAGTAGTATTTACTGCAGTATAGTAGTATTTAGTGCAGTGTATATAGTAGTATTTAGTGCAGTATGGTAGTATTTAGTGCAGTATAGTAGTATTTAGTGCAGTATAGTAGTATTTAGTGCAGTATAGTAGTATTTAGTGCAGTGTATATAGTAGTATTTAGTGCAGTATAGTAGTATTTAGTGCAGTGTATATAGTAGTATTTAGTGCAGTGTATATAGTAGTATTTAGTGCAGTATGGTAGTATTTAGTGCAGTATAGTAGTATTTAGTGCAGTGTATATAGTAGTATTTAGTGCAGTATAGTAGTATTTAGTGCAGTATGGTAGTATTTAGTGCAGTGTATATAGTAGTATTTAGTGCAGTATGGTAGTATTTAGTGCAGTGTATATAGTAGTATTTAGTGCAGTGTATATAGTAGTATTTAGTGCAGTATGGTAGTATTTAGTGCAGTATAGTAGTATTTAGTGCAGTGTATATAGTAGTATTTAGTGCAGTATAGTAGTATTTAGTGCAGTGTATATAGTAGTATTTAGTGCAGTATAGTAGTATTTAGTGCAGTATGGTAGTATTTAGTGCAGTGTATATAGTAGTATTTAGTGCAGTATGGTAGTATTTAGTGCAGTGTATATAGTAGTATTTAGTGCAGTATAGTAGTATTTAGTGCAGTGTATATAGTAGTATTTAGTGCAGTATAGTAGTATTTAGTGCAGTGTATATAGTAGTATTTAGTGCAGTATAGTAGTATTTAGTGCAGTATGGTAGTATTTAGTGCAGTGTATATAGTAGTATTTAGTGCAGTACAGTAGTATTTAGTGCAGTATGGTAGTATTTAGTGCAGTGTATATAGTAGTATTTAGTGCAGTATAGTAGTATTTAGTGCAGTATGGTAGTATTTAATGCAGTGTATATAGTAGTATTTAGTGCAGTATAGTAGTATTTAGTGCAGTACAGTAGTATTTAGTGCAGTATGGTAGTATTTAGTGCAGTGTATATAGTAGTATTTAGTGCAGTATAGTAGTATTTAGTGCAGTATGGTAGTATTTAGTGCAGTATAGTAGTATTTAGTGCAGTGTATATAGTAGTATTTAGTGCAGTATAGTAGTATTTAGTGCAGTGTATATAGTAGTATTTAGTGCAGTGTATATAGTAGTATTTAGTGCAGTATGGTAGTATTTAGTGCAGTGTATATAGTAGTATTTAGTGCAGTGTATATAGTAGTATTTAGTGCAGTATAGTAGTATTTAGTGCAGTGTATATAGTAGTATTTAGTGCAGTGTATATAGTAGTATTTAGTGCAGTATAGTAGTATTTAGTGCAGTGTATATAGTAGTATTTAGTGCAGTATAGTAGTAATTCGTGCAGTGTATATAGTAGTATTTAGTGCAGTGTATATAGTAGGGGTGTTGAAAATAATCGTTTCTACGATGCATTGCGATGCGGACGTGGACGATTCGGTCTCGATGCAGTGACGGAAGATAATCGGTTATAGAGTAGTAACGTTGCTTCCTGATTTTCCGGCCGCGGCTTTACTATAACGTTTTTTCTGTCACTTTAATATCAAATCGGTCGGTGACGCAGAGATCAGGGAACAGACGTGACGGCGGCACAGCAACACGGAGCAGTCTGCTTTATCCACCAACACAAGAACACCAGTCCAGAACCAGCAGCAGAAGGACCCGCTCTGAATCACTCCGTGAGCCGCAGCGACACGGAGTGTGACAGGGATTTATGTTTTTCAAAAATAATCGCGTTACAATCATGTCAGGTTTTTGGTGGATTTAATTAAGTCTTGGATGCAAAGTATGAATGTCCTCTAGCAATTTTCAGACGATATATACGTGTGTAAAGTTTGTGAAGGCAGGAGGAAAAAAGCTTCCGCGATCACCGTCTCCTCTCCGTTCCTCCAAGCCCCGCCCCCTCCCTGAAAATAATGAGTGACATGCTGATAGTGACCCGATAGAAACTTTGTTATTCACTTAATCACTGAGATATAATGAAGCTAATTTAATCTCATACATTCATGGGATTTATGTAACAGTAAAACAGAGAATGTAAGTGTGCACCCACATGCACTATTTTTGTTTGTATATGCTGTTGTGAATCCTCCTGTTGTCTGCTGTGTTCAGGAGACGGAGGCTAGACCTATACAATTCATTTATTTTGGTTTATAAATTAATGTCAAGACATTTATGTTATTGATTTCTGAAGCACTTTCTAAATAATAAAAAGAGAGTTCATATGTATTTACTGCATGTATGCGTTGATGAAAAATAAGCCATGTGCAGTAATATAGAAAATTGAGGATGCAGCGCATTGGTATGAATCGTGATGCACCGGGATATCGAACCGAATCGAATCGTTGACAGGATAATCGTAATCGAATCGAATCGTGAGACCAGTGAAGATGCACAGCCCTGGTATATAGTAGTATTTAGTGCAGTGTATATAGTAGTATTTAGTGCAGTGTATATAGTAGTATTTAGTGCAGTGTATATAGTAGTATTTAGTGCAGTATGGTAGTATTTAGTGCAGTATAGTAGTATTTAGTGCAGTGTATATAGTAGTATTTAGTGCAGTATAGTAGTATTTAGTGCAGTGTATATAGTAGTATTTAGTGCAGTGTATATAGTAGTATTTAGTGCAGTATGGTAGTATTTAGTGCAGTGTATATAGTAGTATTTAGTGCAGTGTATATAGTAGTATTTAGTGCAGTATAGTAGTATTTAGTGCAGTGTATATAGTAGTATTTAGTGCAGTGTATATAGTAGTATTTAGTGCAGTATGGTAGTATTTAGTGCAGTATAGTAGTATTTAGTGCAGTGTATAGTAGTATTTAGTGCAGTGTATATAGTAGTATTTAGTGCAGTATAGTAGTATTTAGTACAGTATGGTAGTATTTAGTGCAGTGTATATAGTAGTATTTAGTGCAGTACAGTAGTATTTAGTGCAGTATGGTAGTATTTAGTGCAGTGTATATAGTAGTATTTAGTGCAGTATGGTAGTATTTAGTGCAGTGTATATAGTAGTATTTAGTGCAGTATGGTAGTATTTAGTGCAGTATGGTAGTATTTAATGCAGTGTATATGGTAGTATTTAGTGCAGTGTATATAGTAGTATTTAGTGCAGTATAGTAGTATTTAGTGCAGTATGGTAGTATTTAATGCAGTGTATATAGTAGTATTTAGTGCAGTATGGTAGTATTTAGTGCAGTATGGTAGTATTTAGTGCAGTATGGTAGTATTTAGTGCAGTGTATATAGTAGTATTTAGTGCAGTATAGTAGTAATTCGTGCAGTGTATATAGTAGTATGTAGTGCAGTATAGTAGTATTTAGTGCAGTATGGTAGTATTTAGTGCAGTGTATATAGTAGTATTTAGTGCAGTATAGTAGTATTTAGTGCAGTATCGTAGTATTTAGTGCAGTGTATATAGTAGTATTGTGTGCAGTATAGTAGTATTTAGTGCAGTATGGTAGTATTTAGTGCGGTGTATATAGTAGTATTTAGTGCAGTATGGTAGTATTTAGTGCAGTGTATATAGTATTTAGTGCAGTATAGTAGTATTTAGTGCAGTATAGTAGTATTTAGTGCAGTATAGTAGTATTTAGCGCAGTGTATATAGTAGTATTTAGTGCAATATAGTAGTATTTAGTGCAGTGTATATAGTATTTAGTACAGTATAGTAGTATTTAGTGCAGTATGGTAGTATTTAGTGCAGTATGGTAGTATTTAGTGCAGTGTATATAGTATTTAGTACAGTATAGTAGTATTTAGTGCAGTATAGTAGTATTTAGTGCAGTATAGTAGTATTTAGCGCAGTGTATATAGTAGTATTTAGTGCAATATAGTAGTATTTAGTGCAGTGTATATAGTATTTAGTACAGTATAGTAGTATTTAGTGCAGTATGGTAGTATTTAGTGCAGTATGGTAGTATTTAGTGCAGTGTATATAGTAGTATTTAGTGCAGTATGGTAGTATTTAGTGCAGTGTATATACAGTAGTATATATATCCTCACCAGTCCAGGTCCAGCAGCCCCCCCTGCTGGGCGATGGCAGACTTCACTCTGTTAGCAAACTGAGCTGCGTCCTCCTCCTCCTGCCGAGACACAGGGGGTTAACTATCAGAACATATATATATATATATATATATATCAATAGATTTACTGTAAGTAAACATCATATAAAGAGTATGACATGTCGAGGGGAAGATGGGTAATATCAGGAGAAAACTAAAGGTGTACAAAGACTCCTGATAGAATGAAGTCTTTCTACGATACCTTTTGTGGATCTAGATCAGGGGTCAGCAAGCTGTGTGATCAGTGCAGTCATTCACGTTGTGCGTCCCCTGGGGGGGGGGGGGGGGGGCTGGGGAGAGCTCTCTTGTTTAACTGTCTCTCCATGGGGGGGGGGGTTGTCTACCTGTCTCTCCATGGGGGGGGGTGGGGTTGTCTACCTGTCTCTCCATGGGGGGGGGGGGGGGGGTTGTCTACCTGTCTCTCCATGGGGGGGTTTGTTTACCTGTCTCTCCATGGGGGGGGGGTTTGTTTACCTGTCTCTCCATGGGGGGGGGGTTTGTTTACCTGTCTCTCCATGGGGGGGGGGGTTGTCTACCTGTCTCTCCATGGGGGGGGGTGGGGTTGTCTACCTGTCTCTCCATGGGGGGGGGGGGGGGGTTGTCTACCTGTCTCTCCATGGGGGGGTTTGTTTACCTGTCTCTCCATGGGGGGGGGGTTTGTTTACCTGTCTCTCCATGGGGGGGGGGTTTGTTTACCTGTCTCTCCATGGGGGGGGGGGTTTATTTACCTGTCTCTCCATGGGGGGGGGGGGGGGGTTGTTTACCTGTCTCCCCATGGGGGGGGGGGGGGTTTATTTACCTGTCTCTCCATGGGGGGGGGGGGGGGGGGTTGTTTACCTGTCTCTCCATGGGGGGGGTTTGGTTACCTGTGTCTCCATGGGGGGGGGGTTTGTTTACCTGTGTCTCCATGGGGGGGGTTGTTTACCTGTCTCTCCATGGGGGGGGTTTGGTTACCTGTGTCTCCATGGGGGGGGGGGTTTGTTTACCTGTGTCTCCATGGGGGGGGGGTTTGTTTACCTGTGTCTCCATGGGGGGGGTTGTTTACCTGTCTCTCCATGGGGGGCAGGTACCACACGTTCACCACGATGGCCCAGCTGGTCATTATCCTCAGCAGGTAGCTCACCATGTTGTATTTGGAGCTGTTCCAGAAGGCGTCTCCGAAGCGAGCGTCGTACTAAACACAGGAAGTGGATTTACAGACAGGAAGTGGATTTATACACTCTAAAACAGGAAGGTAATAGAGCGGTGCAGGGAGGACGTATTTACCCTGCAGGAAACTGCTGTTCCCACGACAAAAAAGCTACAAGATTTCTCCATAGGATTTAGGAAAATAGCTCGAAATAAGGTCTGTGTGTTCAGGATAATCTCCACACGTCTACTATGTTCTCATCCTAAATCTAACCCAGAAGCTAAATCTAACCCAGAAGCTGAATCTAACCCAGAAGCTGAATCTAACCCAGAAGCTAAATCTAACCCAGAAGCTGAATCTAACCCAGAAGCTGAATCTAACCCAGAAGCTAAATCTAACCCAGAAGCTGAATCTAACCCAGAAGCTAAATCTAACCCAGAAGCTAAATCTAACCCAGAAGCTGAATCTAACCCAGAAGCTGAATCTAACCCAGAAGCTAAATCTAACCCAGAAGCTGAATCTAACCCAGAAGCTGAATCTAACCCAGAAGCTAAATCTAACCCAGAAGCTGAATCTAACCCAGAAGCTAAATCTAACCCAGAAGCTACATCTAACCCAGAAGCTACATCTAACCCAGAAGCTGAATCTAACCCAGAAGCTAAATCTAACCCAGAAGCTGAATCTAACCCAGAAGCTGAATCTAACCCAGAAGCTAAATCTAACCCAGAAGCTGAATCTAACCCAGAAGCTAAATCTAACCCAGAAGCTGAATCTAACCCAGAAGCTGAATCTAACCCAGAAGCTGAATCTAACCCAGAAGCTGAATCTAACCCAGAAGCTGAATCTAACCCAGAAGCTAAATGCTAACGTGATGCTACAAAGGAGCTACAGGCGAGTCCAGCAGCACGACTTCAACGTCACGCCGACTTCAGATCCAGATTCAAACTCACAGATTCTAGATGGAACGAGTTGAAGCGTTTGTTGGAACACTTTGGAGGAGGCAGGGACTGGCTTTCAAGCAGAACAGAAACTACCTCAGAGGAGTGTTCACGTGTTCGGCGTAACGACGTACAGCGGCCTCCTCGACTTCTGTAGTCCTGTTCAGCCACTCGGTAACAACCATCGTTTCTCAGACACGTCCACTCTTCATGTCGTAGAACAAAACGTGATCCGCCTCTTCAACGCGTCTCAACCTCAGACCTTAGTTCAGATACTTTCCTAACCCTATGGAGAGATCCCATTGGCTCTGAGACAGGGAACAGGAAGTGGAGACATGCTGACTCACTTCCGGGTTTCAGGACTCGTCCCTGCACCGCTCTATAGGACGTGTTTGCTGGTGAGTGTGATGGAAACTTCTGGATCAATGGAGATGAATAGAGAAATGAGGAGAGCTTTGATAATTTAATGTTTTAATAATCCACGTTCCTCATCAGCGAGACTCAACACATATGGACCCTGAAGCTAACTACAGCCGTCGTCCATAGAAAATAATGCGTTCCAGAAAAGAAGGGCCTCTTGATGTCCGAACAATAAACTGTCTCATGGCGGCTTGTGCTCGGTCATAACCAACAACAATGATCCCAAGCCCCTCCCCCTTAAGAGAGATAGCAGAAACAGCCAAGGCCCAGACCTACGCCGGGAAAGAGAGTGACAGGAGAAAACGATGAACTGGGGCACAGGTTGCTGTTTGTTTACCTTGATTGCGACCGGGTAAATGGTCCCTCCGATCTCAAAGCTTCCTTTCTTAAACATCATCACTGACGTGTTGTTGACGCACGTTCCTGTTACACACAGACAGAAGTTAGACAACCATAACATCATCTTCATCCTCTTCATCATCTTCATCATCTTCACCATCACCACCATCAGACTGACCTTCAGGGAATATGAGGATGGGGAGTTTCGTCCTCGCTGCAACGTGAGCTCTCAGCCTGCGGACAGAGGGCAGGTTTTATTGTTAGCTTTCACACATCCTGTTTGAACCCGATGGGCTCAGTTGTTCTGGTTCAGTATCAGCAGCACCGTAACAATCATTTCAATTAGAAACATTCCCAGATTCCCTGTTTTCCAGCATCACATCTGTCATTGTGCTACTTAGCTAACTAGCTATTGTTTGCTATCTATCTTACAAGATGGCTAGCTAACGTTAGCACTCTCTGGTTTTTTTCCCCCTTAAAAAAATGTACCTTGTTTCCTTGTACGATGTGAGGGTCTGAGGACAGAGGGTCTAAGGACAGAGGGTCTGAGGACAGAGGGTCTAAGGACAGAGGGTCTAAGGACAGAGGGTCTAAGGACAGAGGGTCTGAGGACAGAGGGTCTGAGGACAGAGGGTCTAAGGAAAGAGGGTCTAAGGACAGAGGGTCTAAGGATAGAGGGTCTAAGGACAGAGAGCCTAAGGACAGAGGGTCTAAGGATAGAGGGTCTAAGGACAGAGGGTCTAATAATAGAGGGTCTAAGGATATAGGGTCTAATGACAGAGGGTCTAAGGACAGAGGGTCTAAGGACAGGGGGTCTAAGGACAGAGGGTCCAAGGACAGGGGGTCTAAGGACAGGGGGTCTAAGGACAGAGAGTCTGAGGACAGAGGGTCTAAGGATAGAGGGTATAAGGATAGAGGGACTAAGGACAGAGGGTCTAAGGACAGAGGGTCTGAGGACAGGGGGTCTGAGGACAGAGGGTCTGAGGACAGAGGGTTTAAGGACAGAGGGTCTAAGGAAAGAGGGTCTAAGAATAGAGGGTCTAAGGACAGAGGGTCTGAGGACAGAGGGTCTAAGGACAGAGGGTCTAAGGACAGAGGGTCTAAGGACAGAGGGTCTAAGAATAGAGGGTCTGAGGACAGAGGGTCTGAGGACAGAGGGTCTGAGGACAGGGGGTCTGAGGACAGAGGGTCTAAGGACAGAGGGTCTAAGGACAGGGGGTCTAAGGACAGGGGGTCTAAGGACAGAGGGTCCAAGGACAGAGGGTCTAATGACAGAGGGTCTAAGGACAGAGGGTCTGAGGACAGAGGGTCTAATGACAGAGGGTCTAAGGACAGAGGGTCTAAGGACAGGGGGTCTAAGGACAGAGGGTCCAAGGACAGGGGGTCTAAGGACAGGGGGTCTAAGGACAGAGGGTCCAAGGACAGAGGGTCTAATGACAGAGGGTCTAAGGACAGAGGGTCTAAGGACAAGTTGTCAATCTCTGGAGGATCTAGCGAACACAGCCTTCACTTAAACTCAACAGCAGATATTTGCTAGCTAGCAAGTAGCGTAACAAATCAGTTGAAGCGTAACGTTAGCTGTCTATTGTTACAGTAGCTATCCGTCTGAAAAGAAGGCCAGCTAATGTCTGCCGTCTTATAGCAAGCTAACACGTAACGAAGCTTAATACACTTTTAATAAAAAGCCATAAACCATGTTCTTTGCCAGGTCAATACGTTTATAAAGCCAGCAGCATTAAGCACAGTGAAAGCATTTCCATTCTGAAGCAGATGTGTGATAATGCGATGCAGAAGCGTTCAGCTCGGATGAAGAATAAAGCGGTCCCGTCCCCCGTGGATCTGGCATCGATATCTGTTTCCACTGCTGCCACTTTCATCGACCCATGCTCAGTCGTACCTGTTGGCGACGGTGTGGCGGTCCTTCATCTCCGACCTCTCGAACCAGACGTGAGGACAGGACCTGGACATGGACCTCTGCAGGACCCCCATCAGACCCCCGTGAACCTGACCCACCTGTTGGACCACAGACACCCCATCAGACCCCCGTGAACCTGACCCACCTGATGGACCACAGACACCCCATCAGACCCCCGTGAACCTGACCCACCTGTTGGACCACAGACACCCCATCAGACCCCCGTGAACCTGACCCACCTGTTGGACCACAGACACCCCATCAGACCCCCGTGAACCTGACCCACCTGTTGGACCACAGACACCCCATCAGACCCCCGTGAACCTGACCCACCTGTTGGACCACAGACACCCCATCATACCCCCGTGAACCTGACCCACCTGTTGGACCACAGACACCCCATCAGACCCCCGTGAACCTGACCCACCTGTTGGACCACAGACACCCCATCAGACCCCCGTGAACCTGACCCACCTGTTGGACCACAGACACCCCATCAGACCCCCGTGAACCTGACCCACCTGTTGGACCACAGACACCCCATCAGACCCCCGTGAACCTGACCCACCTGTTGGACCACAGACACCCCATCAGACCCCCGTGAACCTGACCCACCTGTTGGACCACAGACACCCCATCAGACCCCCGTGAACCTGACCCACCTGTTGGACCACAGACACCCCATCAGACCCCGTGAACCTGACCCACCTGTTGGACCACAGACACCCCATCAGACCCCCGTGAACCTGACCCACCTGTTGGACCACAGACACCCCATCAGACCCCCGTGCACCTGACCCACCTGTTGCACCACAGACACCCCATCAGACCCCCGTGAACCTGACCCACCTGTTGGACCACAGACACCCCATCAGACCCCCGTGAACCTGACCCACCTGTTGGACCACAGACACCCCATCAGACCCCCGTGAACCTGACCCACCTGTTGGACCACAGACACCCCATCAGACCCCGTGAACCTGACCCACCTGATGGACCACAGACACCCCATCAGACCCCCGTGAACCTGACCCACCTGATGGACCACAGACACCCCATCAGACCCCCGTGAACCTGACCCACCTGTTGGACCACAGACACCCCATCAGACCCCCGTGAACCTGACCCACCTGTTGGACCACAGACACCCCATCAGACCCCGTGAACCTGACCCACCTGATGGACCACAGACACCCCATCAGACCCCCGTGAACCTGACCCACCTGATGGACCACAGACACCCCATCAGACCCCCGTGAACCTGACCCACCTGATGGACCACAGACACCCCATCAGACCCCCGTGAACCTGACCCACCTGATGGACCACAGACACCCCATCAGACCCCCGTGAACCTGACCCACCTGTTGGACCACAGACACCCCATCAGACCCCGTGAACCTGACCCACCTGATGGACCACAGACACCCCATCAGACCCCCGTGAACCTGACCCACCTGTTGGACCACAGACACCCCATCATACCCCCGTGAACCTGACCCACCTGTTGGACCACAGACACCCCATCAGACCCCCGTGAACCTGACCCACCTGATGGACCACAGATACCCCATCATACCCCCATGAACCTGACCCACCTGTTGGACCACAGACACCCCATCATACCCCCGTGAACCTGACCCACCTGTTGGACCACAGACACCCCATCAGACCCCCGTGAACCTGACCCACCTGATGGACCACAGACACCCCATCACTACACCTAGAGTCCAATGTATTTTCTCTTGTTTTCCATGTTTACTTTGGAACTTCTGTTTTTGTATTACATGCCTCAGGTAAATTAGCATCTCTGCTAACCGTGTTATTTTTACATGTGGTATCCTTTTCCGTGAACTACACATTGATTCCAATTCCTGACTCGCTAAAGGCTCGTTACTGACTTGTTACTGACTTGTTACTGACTTGTTACTGACTTGTTCTAGACTTGTTACTGACTTGTTACTGACTTGTTAAAGACTTGTTAAAGACTTGTTACTGACTTGTTACTGACTTGTTCTAGACTTGTTACTGACTTGTTACTGACTTGTTCTAGACTTGTTACTGACTTGTTACTGACTTGTTAAAGACTTGTTAAAGACTTGTTACTGACTTGTTACTGACTTGTTCTAGACTAGTTACTGACTTGTTACTGACTTGTTACTGACTTGTTAAATACTTGTTAAATACTTGTTACTGACTTGTTACTGACTTGTTACTGACTAGTTACTGACTAGTTACTGACTTGTTACTGACTTGTTCTAGACTTGTTACTGACTTGTTACTGACTTGTTACTGACTTGTTCTAGACTAGTTACTGACTTGTTACTGACTTGTTACTGACTTGTTAAATACTTGTTAAATACTTGTTACTGACTTGTTACTGACTTGTTACTGACTTGTTACTGACTAGTTACTGACTAGTTACTGACTTGTTACTGACTTGTTCTAGACTTGTTACTGACTTGTTACTGACTTGTTCTAGACTTGTTACTGACTTGTTACTGACTTGTTACTGACTTGTTCTAGACTTGTTACTGACTTGTTACTGACTTGTTACTGACTTGTTACTGACTTGTTAAAGACTTGTTACTGACTTGTTACTGACTTGTTACTGACTTGTTACTGACTTGTTCTAGACTTGTTACTGACTTGTTAAAGACTTGTTACTGACTTGTTACTGACTTGTTACTGACTTGTTACTGACTTGTTACTGACTAGTTACTGACTTGTTCTAGACTTGTTACTGACTTGTTACTGACTTGTTACTGACTTGTTACTGACTTGTTACTGACTTGTTACTGACTTGTTACTGACTTGTTACTGACTTGTTACTGACTTGTTCTAGACTTGTTACTGACTTGTTACTGACTTGTTACTGACTTGTTACTGACTTGTTACTGACTTGTTACTGACTTGCTCTGGACTTGTTCTGGACTTGTTACTGACTTGTTACTGACTTGTTAAAGACTTGTTACTGACTTGTTACTGACTTGTTACTGACTTGCTCTGGACTTGTTCTGGACTTGTTACTGACTTGTTACTGACTTGTTCTGGACTTGTTACTGACTTGTTACTGACTTGTTAAAGACTTGTTACTGACTTGTTACTGACTTGCTCTGGACTTGTTCTGGACTTGTTGTGGTACAGGATGGTGTATTCTGTATATTAGTCTCCCCCTGTATAATCAGACGTAATGAAGACCCTCACCATGGCGTAGCAGCCGTCGTTGGCCAGGATCACGATATCGATGGGCGTCGTGTGATTGGCCACGCAGATCCCTCCTTTCCGAGGGTGATTCTCTCTGAGAGACACGAGGGAGCTCTGTTAGAGAGACTAGACCAGGGACAGGTTAGTGACTCGTTACATGTTATATGACTGGTTATTTACTTGTTATGGTAGAGGATGGTGACTCGTTAACAGAGAATATAGTACTTATTACTTACTAAAAAAAGTAATATATTACTTTACTTCGTTACTCACTACATAACGCGTTACTCTACTCCCTACAGGCAGATCACGCAGACTGCGGAGGGTGCTTCATTTTGTGGAGGGAGGCTCATCTGAAGCCTCATCTGAAGGCTCCACTAGCACCCCGTCGCGACACAGAGGGCCTCATCATATAACTTTGCATGTTTGCTGTTTACTCGTTACTTTACTCGACATCCTCACTCTGGATTTGGATGTCTTCCTTAGCTATTAGCTTCACGTTAGCATGTGTTCTTTGCAGGTGCTTGTGGAGGTGCTTGTGGAGGTGTGACGTGGTGTTTGCAGCAGTGGGTAACAGCTTCTGGCCTGGACACAGTTTGCACCTCACCGTCACATTCCTGTCCTTTCTTTGGATGAACCCAAAATAATGGGCTGACCTCCACCCCTCGAGCGTTATCGCTGTTGACTCACTCACCCATGTTAATGCACTGCATGTGGACCTCTACACCCATGATGTGGACCTCTACCCCCATGATGTGGACCTCTACACCCATGATGTGGACCTATACATCCACGATGTGGACCTCTACACCCACGATGTGGACCTCTACCTCCACGATGTGGACCTCTACACCCATGATGTGGACCTCTACACCCATGATGTGGACCTCTACACCCATGATGTGGACCTCTACACCCATGATGTGGACCTCTACATCCATGATGTGGACCTCTACACCCACGATGTGGACCTCTACACCCATGATGTGGACCTCTACACCCATGATGTGGACCTCTACACCCATGATGTGGACCTCTACACCCACGATGTGGACCTCTACCTCCACGATGTGGACCTCTACACCCATGATGTGGACCTCTACACCCATGATGTGGACCTCTACACCCATGATGTGGACCTCTACACCCATGATGTGGACCTCTACATCCATGATGTGGACCTCTACACCCACGATGTGGACCTCTACACCCATGATGTGGACCTCTACACCCATGATGTGGACCTCTACACCCATGATGTGGACCTCTACACCCATGATGTGGACCTCTACACCCATGATGTGGACCTACCTCTACACCCATGATGTGGACCTCTACATCCATGATGTGGACCTCTACACCCATGATGTGGACCTCTACATCCATGATGTGGACCTCTACACCCATGATGTGGACCTCTACATCCATGATGTGGACCTCTACACCCATGATGTGGACCTCTACATCCATGATGTGGACCTCTACACCCATGATGTGGACCTCTACCTCCATGATGTGGACGCGCAAGTCGCGCAAATGGAAATCCCTCTTGTCGGTAGGGAGAATCTAGTCATTCTTTATGTTAGTAGGCTAACTGCATGTCGGGCAATGTTAGTAACTGTATCGTGATTACTGATTTATAAAAGGCATTACATTACTCCGTTACCGACAAAAGTAATATTATTACAGTACACCCAACTCTGCTCGTTACTGACTTGTTAAAGACTAGTTACTGACTAGTTACTGACTTGTTAAAGACTAGTTACTGACTAGTTACTGACTAGTTACTGACTTGTTAAAGACTAGTTACTGACTAGTTACTGACTAGTTACTGACTTGTTAAAGACTAGTTACTGACTAGTTACTGACTAGTTACGGACTTGTTAAAGACTAGTTACTGACTAGTTACTGACTTGTTAAATACTAGTTACTGACTAGTTACTGACTTGTTAAATACTAGTTACTGACTAGTTACTGACTAGTTACTGACTTGTTAAAGACTAGTTACTGACTAGTTACTGACTTGTTAAAGACTAGTTACTGACTTGTTAAAGACTAGTTACTGACTAGTCACTGACTTGTTAAAGACTAGTTACTGACTAGTTACTGACTTGTTAAAGACTAGTTACTGACTAGTCACTGACTTGTTAAAGACTAGTTACTGACTTGTTAAAGACTAGTTACTGACTAGTTACTGACTTGTTAAAGACTAGTTACTGACTAGTTACTGACTAGTCACTGACTTGTTAAAGACTAGTTACTGACTTGTTAAAGACTAGTTACTGACTTGTTAAAGACTAGTTACTGACTAGTTAAAGACTAGTTACTGACTAGTTACTGACTTGTTGTGGTACAGGATGGTGGCTGACAGTCCTCTGGCACAGACCCTGTAACAGGTCAGATGGACGAGTTCACTCAGCCAGTTCTTCACACTGAGGCAGAGAACAGATATTATGCATTATATATATATATAGTATATATTTAAGTATGCTGTGCATCTGTGTTTTTGTACCTGCTCTCCGGCAGCAGCCCCACCAGAACGGTTCCTATGACGAGCCAGGAGAGACCAATCGCAGCCAGAGTGACCCTGAGAGACCAGATGGAGACACGTTGACCAATCAGCATCCTTCAGGTTAACGAGTGCTCCTTTTAGAGGCAGATCTGCAGGAACACGTCCTAAAGCCGTTAAGGACTCGTTAAGGACCTGCATGGCAGCAGCAGGCCGCTCCCCCAGATCAGGCTGATGTATCTGAAGTTCTGATTGTTACCTGACTCGTTAAAGACTCGTTAAAGACTCGTTAAAGACGCGTTAAAGACTCGTTAATGACTCGTTAGTGACTCGTTAATGACTCGTTAAAGACTCGTTAGTGACTCGTTAAAGACTCGTTAATGACCTGAAGGGCAGCAGCAGGCCGTAGCGGACGAACACCCCGACCCCCCAGAACAGCGTGAGGCGCAGGCTGATGTATCTGAAGTTCTGATTGGTTCTGGTCAGCAGGTTCCAGGAGTTGAGTTCCTCGGAGGAGAAGCGCTGAGTGACCGTATCGTCCACGATGCTCTCCAGCCCCGTTTGGTAGAAGAAGAGAGCGTCGCTGAGGGAGAAGAGACCGCCCGTCGGGGGGCCGTCGCCCCGCAGGCGCCCCACCCCCTCCTGCATGGAGCCCCCTCCACGCTCAATGATTCCTGTGGGACAAACATGTGTTACTTTAACTCTACAGCACTTTGCTCTGGAGCTTTTAAAGCTGCATTTTAAGTGATTTATTTTCCTTTAATTGTGTATTTGTATCTTCTATTTTTTATCAAGTTTTTCGTATTTTCTTCCATATTTTCGAAGCATTTTTACTATTTATTTATGTTTACTATAGTTTCAAATGTTTCCTTTTTATCAAGTGTTTTTCTTGTTATTTATCTTCTTTTCTTTATTTTGTTTTTAATTCTGTTTTTCTCAGGCACCCCCTGCTGCATGGAGCCCCCCCGCTCAATGATTCCTGTGGGAGGAAAGACATATTTCATACTATAATATATATATATATATATAATATAATTGGTTTCTTTAATTTAGTCTTTTTTTAATCTTTCTTCAAGTTTTTTGTTTCCATGTTTTTTAAGAATTTGTTTTATTATTTATTTATATTAACTATAATTATCACATTTGTTTGCTTTTTTCCCTCTTGTTTTTATTCTGATTTAAATCATATGTTCACAGTTTTTAAACTAATGTTTAATATTTCAAAAACATTTCAATTAGAAAATGTTCATAAAACACATTTTAGGTGTTCACATAAAAAGAGTCAGGAGGAAAGATTTACCTCAGATACGATCTTAATATATTAGATTTATCTTTTAGAACTTATAAACTTATAAACTAATATTAATAACCAGTAGTTTCTCTAACTGAGAGTGGAGCTGAAGGGAACGGGTTAAAAGAGTTTCAGTGAACTCTTGTTCCACTGAACTTATGCAACAGTACACACACACACACTCTCACTCACACACACACACACACACACACACACACACACACACACACACACACACACACACACACACACACACACACACACACACACACACACACACACACACACACACACACACACACACACACACACACACACACACACACACACACACACACACACACACACACAGCATCACATGATAACCCTCACACACACCACGGCCTCCTGAGAGGAAGTGCAGCTGCCGGGTTAACCCCCGATGCGCCGCTCACCCGAGTCTGGCTGTTATGAATATCTGAGTTTAGAAAGAAACTGATTCCTTAAAGAAGTCATTACAACATCAAATACATGTAATCATGCTTTGTCCTACGAATGTGTTTAACAAATTGTTTTTTATATGTATTTTTATTTGTAATAATTTTATAATAATAATACATTTGATTTGTAATCATGTATTTGTTTTTCCCTTTTTGAATTGTTCTGTTGGATTGTAATATGTATCATTTATTTATCTAATCAACTTGTATTCTTTACATGTTGTAGTCTTTAGTCTTTTGTTTAAAATGTATTTTTTTATATTTATAATTTATGTATTTCTTTTAATGTAGATATTTATAACTAATATTAATAATATGCCCATTTTCTTTACTATGTTTTGTATGTATTTTATTTGTTTATGTGTAATTGTGGATGCTGTATATTTCTCTTGATATTATTTCATGTGACTTCATTGTTATAGACTGTCATTATGCATTGAAGCCATGCATCTGTTCACGTATGCCCCCCCTGCAGCCTCCAGCCTCCAGCCTCCCAGCGGCCCAACGAACCCCCGATGACGCCTCGTTAACGAGGGTCCTTGTTGAGGGTCTCACCGTTGGGCAGAGGATCGGGAACGCCGCTCTGCTGCTCCCGTTCCCTCTGGATCCGGAGCGTCGCCCACTGAAAACACACTGGGATGTCACACCACCTCCGACATGTTTCACAACTCGACAAACATGTGGAGCAATCGGGGAAGAGGGCAGAGAAGAACGAGGCTGCAGTCAAACTGTCCGTTTCTCTCTGGAAGGTTCCGCCATGATAAGCGCAGAGTCTGGGACCAGGGTCACAGACGGAGACAGACAGGAAGGCCTGGGCGAGAGGTGACTGCCTCATGAGTGAAGCTACAGGTCAGCAGAATGAACACATGTAGGCGTGCGTGTTGCGGCTCTGCTTTGAGACGCAGCCAGGTCGCCGCTCAGAGGGTCCACCAGGAGCCTCAGAAGTGCTCCAGTGTTTCTGATGATCTTATAATCATATGAGCCGTCCCGAGTTGATCGGATTAACAGCAGCATGAAAATAACCTGCCGATGCTCCATGGTGGAGGCTACGGTAGGAATTAAGTTTTTACCCCCTTAATGTCTGACCAATGGTTGAACAGCATTTCAAACAGCAGAGTAACAAACTGTCGTCTGGTGCAAACACACTAGGTGTGAATGCACCCTCGCTGTTTCAGATAACGCAGTGGCAGCCGGCCCATAGGGGCACTAGGGGCGCTAGGGGCGCGAGGGGCGCTAGGGGCGCCGCCCCACCTCTTCCCACATCCAAAAAAAAATATATATATATATAAAAAAATATATATTATATAATATAAATATAAAATATATTATATAATTGGTATCCGTAAAATGTATAATCTACCATAAACTCTCGTTTAAAATGGTGTTACGACGATGTCTAAAGTTACTGATAAGTCACATGTTTCCTGCCTGGCCTTGCCCGTGTGTCATTACCTTTATATATACAGTCTGTGGTCATTACCCTCTCTCGTCTGGGCGCTAAGAGAGGAGCCCTCAACCAGAGCAGCAGCAGCCACTCGCAGCTGACTGTTGCTATCTGTAAACTATGATGCTGAAACATAATTTCAGCCAATCAGCGTCGTCAAATCTGATGATCAGATCCAGTCTGTGAGTAGTTTGGACACTAGTGACTCGTATCCGGTGGGATGACGCAGTACGGCAGTAGTTGATGAGGATGGCTTCATGTGCAGGTGGAGTCTCCGGACCTCGGTCCGCCCAATTCCGGTCAAGAGCTAATCTCCAATCCTTTGGAAAGGAGAAGTTTGGGAGATAAATGTATACTTAAAGACCTTGGGCCGGACCAACCCGATTTGTATATATCGCAGCAGGCTCGTGAAAAAGACAAAAGGTATGAACGAGGCTTCTCACGTAGCTGGTACACCAGGAAGGCTAGCTGGATGCAAACAGGTAAATGCTCTTTTGTTTCCCATGCTGGCTCTTCAAACAGCCGGGGACAGATACGATCTGTTCAGAAACCAGACAGAAGTGAAACCAGTCCAAACCACAGACTGTCTGTGTCATGGAGAACACAGGCGCTGCTTTGTTTATGTCTGGAGGCCGTTGCTGTGAGTGTGGACGGTCGGAGCATAACGTTAGCTTAGCCGATCTCCATTCAGAAAACACGCATTGTAAAAGGTGTTTCTCTGCCGTCTGTCTGCAGACTCAAAGCATTAACTCATGGTTACTAACCGGTATCAGTGTGTTGTTACTTCATCATTTAGAAACGTGGATTACAATTAAATCACGGTCAGATATGTTCATCTTGTTGTAGTTGCAGCCCCTTGCCAGCGATTCTCTCTCTAGTTTAGCATGCTCAGCCCGACTCAGCCCGGTTGTTCCTGGCCCTAGAACCACGATTTTATGGGGCCAGAAAAACTGTGAATTAGGACCCGCTAGCCGGTGCTAGGCCAAGTGGAAACGCGCCATTACGTCACCAGAAGTCCTAATTTAAGGGGTTTCACTCACGATATCAACAGTCCCCCCAAAAATATTTTCCACCAGCCGCCACTGGATAAACGTCTATTGCAGGACGAGATTTATTGCAGGTTTTAGACAACGTGAGAAGACTTCCAACGACCACGTCAGACTCAGAGCGACCAGTTGATCAGTGGCTCCACTGGGACAGCACCAGCCTCCGCTTTGAGACGATTAAAGAACGTTTGGACTGGATTTGACTGCGTTATGCTTATTAAAAAGTACCTTTTCATGCTTTTTGTTAAGGTGTATTATTGATACGGGGTAGCAGGTTCGAGTCCCGCTGCAGTCAGCATGTCGTTGTGTCCCTGAGACCCTTCACCCCAAAGTGCTCCTGTGGGGGTTGCCCACAGTGTGGAGTGTGTGAGTCGCCTTGGATGAAAGCGTCCAAGTGACGCGTGATGTCTAACAGGGAAGTGTCTCCTCCGTCAGAGCAACACAATGACACAATAACACAATAACACAATGACACAGATACAATAGTTTCAATAGTGCAAGTAGATCAAATCCAATGGAATAGATGCACCACCCCTTCACACCAGACTGGTTTTAATGGTGTTATATATGTGTGTAGTGTAAGGGGCTGAGAGGCAGGGGAGTGGGAGACACCGCATGCCCACCAGGGGGCTCCACCCGCTGCCAATGAGCAGTATTGGGAGCAGGTGGGGAGACCTCACACCTGGTGCTGATCACTCCCTCAAGGCAGACAAAGCACCCAGAGCTGCTGAGCTGGGAGTGGCACGTGGAGGAGCAGGAGGCGCCCAGCGAGGAAACCGCTAAGTCGGTTAGCGCCCGGCTACGTTAGCATTGCTATCGTTAAAGGTAGTGTGAGTTTAACAGCAATAAAGCCTCTTTTTGGCCTCTGTCGTGACGCTGCACCACCACCTGTCTCTTGATCTGCCCCGTCCGGAGACACGAAGAAGAGGGGACACATGGTGATGGAGAAGAGACATGGAGAAGAGGGGACACATGGTGATGGAGAAGAGACATGGAGAAGAGGGGACACGTGTTGATGGAGAAGAGACACGAAGAAGAGGGGACACATGGTGATGGAGAAGAGACATGGAGAAGAGGGGACACATGGTGATGGAGAAGAGACATGGAGAAGAGGGGACACGTGTTGATGGAGAAGAGACACGAAGAAGAGGGGACACATGGTGATGGAGAAGAGACATGAAGAAGAGGGGACACATGGTGATGGAGAAGAGACATGGAGAAGAGGGGACACATGGTGATGGAGAAGAGACATGGAGAAGAGACATGGAGAAGAGACATGGAGAAGAGGGGACACATGGTGATGGAGAAGAGACATGGAGAAGAGGGGACACATGGTGATGGAGAAGAGACATGAAGAAGAGGGGACACATGTTGATGTAGAAGAGACATGAAGAAGAGGGGACACATGTTGATGGAGAAGAGGGGACACATGTTGATGTCGAAGAGACATGGAGAAGAGGGGACACATGTTGATGTAGAAGAGACATGAAGAAGAGGGGACACATGTTGATGGAGAAGAGACATGAAGAAGAGGGGACACATGTTGATGGAGAAGAGACATGAAGAAGAGGGGACACATGTTGATGGAGAAGAGACATGAAGAAGAGGGGACACATGTTGATGTAGAAGAGACATGGAGAAGAGGGGACACATGTTACCTCCAGGATGTGGACCAGGCCCTGGATGTAGACCCCGGTGACCCCCAGAGAGAGGCCGAACATGGCGGGTAACATGATGAGGAACAGAACCACAAACATCCACAGCTGGAAGAACCACACCACAACACCTTCCATCACTGGGGGGGGGGGGGTCACGCCATCACCTGCAGAACCACAGAACCAGAGAACAGGAGAACAGGAGAACCACAGAACCAGATAACCAGAGAACAGGAGAACCAGAGAACAGGAGAACAGGAGAACCAGAGAGCAGGAGAACCAGAACAGGAGAACCAGAACAGGAGAACAGGAGAACCAGAGAACAGGAGCACCAGAGAACAGGAGAACCAGAACAGGAGAACCAGAACAGGAGAACAGGAGAACCAGAGAACCAGATAACCAGAGAACAGGAGAACCAGAGAACAGGAGAACAGGAGAACCAGAGAGCAGGAGAACCAGAACAGGAGAACCAGAACAGGAGAACAGGAGAACCAGAGAACAGGAGAACCAGAGAACAGGAGAACCAGAACAGGAGAACCAGAACAGGAGAACCAGAACAGGAGAACAGGAGAACCACAGAACCAGATAACCAGAGAACAGGAGAACCAGAGAACAGGAGAACAGGAGAACCAGAGAGCAGGAGAACCAGAACAGGAGAACCAGAACAGGAGAACAGGAGAACCAGAGAACAGGAGAACCAGAGAACAGGAGAACCAGAACAGGAGAACCAGAACAGGAGAACCAGAACAGGAGAACAGGAGAACCAGAGAACAGGAGAACCAGAGAACAGGAGAACCAGAACAGGAGAACCACAGAACCAGAGAACAGGAGAACCAGAACAGGAGAACCACAGAACCAGAGAACAGGAGAACCAGAGAACCAGAGAACAGGAGAACCAGAGAACAGGAGAACCAGAGAACCGGAGAACCAGAGAACAGGATAACCAGAGAACAGGAGAACAGGAGAACCAGAACAGGAGAACCACAGAACAGGAGAACAGGAGAACCAGAGAACAGGAGAACCAGAACAGGAGAACCAGAACAGGAGAACAGGAGAACCAGAGAACAGGAGAACCAGAGAACAGGAGAACCAGAGAACAGGAGAACCAGAGAACAAGAGAACCAGAACAGGAGAACCACAGAACCAGAGAACAGGAGAACAGGAGAACCAGAACAGGAGAACCACAGAACCAGAGAACAGGAGAACCAGAGAACCAGAGAACAGGAGAACCAGAGAACAGGAGAACCAGAGAACCAGAGAACCAGAGAACCAGAGAACCAGAGAACAGGAGAACAGGAGAACCAGATAACAGGAGAACCAGAGAACCGGAGAACAGGAGAACCAGAGAACAGGAGAACAGGATAACCAGAGAACAGGAGAACAGGAGAACCAGAACAGGAGAACCACAGAACCAGAGAACAGGAGAACCAGATAACCACAGAACCAGAGAACAGGAGAACCAGAGAACCAGAGAACAGGAGAACCAGAACAGGAGAACCACAGAACCAGAGAACAGGAGAACCAGAACAGGAGAACCACAGAACCAGAGAACCAGAGAACAGGATAACCAGATAACCAGAGAACAGGAGAACCGGAGAACCAGAACAGGAGAACCAGAGCGTTATGCTAATTAAAAAAGTACATTTTCATGCCTTTTATTAATATGTATTAATGATACTTGAATCGGTGTATCTCTATAACCTCCTGCAAACACCTCTTTTATCAAAGTAAAGGCTTATAGAATATTATAAATATGCAAATTGACTAAACCAAAAGGTACTTTAGTTGAGTTCGTATAGCAAAGGGTTAAATATTGTACTTTTATTTCCGATTTTTTTGTCCAAATGACCTTAAATAAATGACTCTATTTATACATCTTTACTGTGTATTATAGCTTTATTAACACTTGGTCATAACGAGGAGTTCATCTGCAACAGCTTTTACATTAAAATGCTGTTTATGTTATGATGTATATTTACCATTCTGAGTGGGACATTGTGTATAATTAATAGTATTGACAGTACATGTATCTGATAATACTCCTGGAGCTTGTTTTTGATGAGTCTTGCATTATTATATTTGTATTTATAGTAAACAAAACTTGCATTGTAAGTGAATGTACTTCCACATGTTGACACCAGCTGCAGGAAAAGTACTGGCAGTCCCGTTAGACGAAGTTATGTAAAGAAAACTGAAGAACAAACAGCAGGAACACAAACAACAACAACAACTACATATATAACATGTATTTGTATATATATATATATATATATATATTTACCTGGTATTCGGTGAATCTGTCCCAGTTAGAGTTAGATTCCCAGTTGGATCAGAGAAGCTGGTTTTGTTTCCCAACATGCAGAGAGTAGGCAGACCCTAAGCCCCGCCCCTTTATGGAAGACCAACTGTGCCAAAGAGAGGGGAATAACATCATGTGATAATGAGAAAATAATGTATATTTCATATTTTAGAATCTCAAAATAACCACAAATTATGAGATTTTATTCCACAATATTTACAAGATTTTGCCAAAATATTTATTATTGAAAATATTATTAGTAATCGTCAAATTAAAGACTTAGTATCTCAAAACAATGACTTGGTTTCGCACAAATAATGAGCTAGTATCTCAAAATGAAGAGTTAAAACATGGATAAGTATCTCTTAGTTATTACTTAGTTTCTAACTAATTATTTCCAGAGCGTTTCTCATTATGTTGGTAATCTTTTAACTTTAACTTTGTATAACATATTTTAATGTCTACTATACGTCACCACAGTGAAGTTCAACAACAAAGATGACGGATAAATTGTTTTGTTATTTATTTAGATAATCTATTGTATTTTTCACTGGTCAGAAAAACAAGTTTTATTTTCCTTTTTTTGTTTTAGATATTTATTATTACTTTGTGTACTGTTCTTTTATTGTTTTTGCAACATTATATTTTATTTGTATGACACAGACAAGTATTTTACTAACGTGTTTGTAATTGTTTTAATTGATATTTTTATTTTATTTCTAAAAATTCCAAATATTTGGATTAGCATCTAAGGAATAAAACTAATATTTTATTGGTAACACAATATTAAGGTACACAAATTAACCATCAACTAGTTGTTAATTAACATGCATATTAGCAGTTTATTGGCTCTTTATTAGTCATTATAAAACACGGATTAATGCCTTATTCTACATATTCTACATTTAATAAGCCATTAGTTGAGAGTTTCCTCAATAACCCTCTAAGTAGTGCTGATTTGTTGCAAGTCAGGAAGTTGTTGTCTATGAGTTCTGGTCTCAATATGAGCTGCTCAATATGGGCCTAATAAGGCAGCAGGAGCACAAGAATAGTGATTCTCCCATAATAACACTTAACAAATATGATCTCTTCTCATGGAACAAGACG
Organism: Pseudochaenichthys georgianus; assembly: GCF_902827115.2. Lineage (NCBI taxonomy): Eukaryota > Metazoa > Chordata > Actinopteri > Perciformes > Channichthyidae > Pseudochaenichthys > Pseudochaenichthys georgianus. The sequence goes on along the minus strand of NW_027262221.1, from coordinate 10,192 downwards.
TGAAACTATAAGTGTTAATTAAGTCTAAACAACTCAAAATGAGGTATTTCTGTCTAAGAATATGTTCCCTATTCTAAAGTGAAGTCTCGTTCATAACCAATAAGCTAGTAGAATGGACCTGAACTCGAATGGACCTGAACAGGTTCCCTATTCTAAAGTTGCCTCCTCTTCACACTTTGTGAATACATGATAGCACAAAGCTACTGAAATGAACCTCAACAGCACATGAACAAAGTAGGCTCACGTTGAAATATCTGTTTTATTGTTAAACCTCTAAAGAGAGTTTCAGACGCATCCCAACACATGTCAAGTTTCTCAAGGCTGAGAACACATGCAGTACTTTTTAATAAAAACAGAGTTTATGTATTTGTGATCAAACCGTGTGGCCTGCTTGTATACTTACACAATAGGCGTACCGTTCTCTCTGTGTTGTCCTGGCTCAGTGTGGACGGAGATGAAACAGTTTGCAGATGATACTAAAGTCTTAAGGTAATTGAGTGTAAAGAGGATGCAGAAAGACTCCAGTCAGATCCCAGAGAAATGCAAAGGTGGTCCGAGTGTTGGCAGCTCAAATGCAATGCAGCAAAGTGCAAAGTCATGCTTTTCAGAACCCAACACATGAGTATAATATGGGTGATGATTCAAACACTGTAAACGCACGGACCACTATTGCGGTGAGCGTGTTGTCACTTCCGGTTGTTGTTGTTGTTGTTGTCACCTCCGGGTATCCCGTGTGCCTGTTCTGTTGCTGATAGCTTATTATCTTAACTTAATCGATCGTTTTAAAACTCTTGATCACGGCAACTGCCTGACGTTGTAATCACACGTTACTACAGCTTAAGCACTCACAACTCTCCTTCTCTTAGCGACTGTAACGGAGCGTCCACACTACAGCTTCAAAAATAGCTTGGAGCTGGGCGTGTCTGGAGCTTGGGGATTTTATTCAAGCAACACGGCCAACAACCAATCACATGAATCTCCCGCCCCCGACATACAAAGCAAAAACCCCCGGGGATTTTATGGGAGCAATATATATATATATATATATATATATTAGGGCTGTCAAACGATTAAATGTTTTAATCAGATTAATCACAGCTTAAAAATTAATTAATCATGATTAATCACCATTCGAACTATGTCCAAAATATGCCATTTATTTATGTATATTGTTGTGGGAATGGAAAGATAAATGAAAGAAGGCGGATATATCCATTTAACATACAGTATGTATGTTTATTATAACATTTTTCTGCGTGTCAAAATGAAAGACAACCCACACACCTATCAATCATCAAACCGTGGGGTCTTAATTCATTACGTGTTGATTTCTATCAACGGGGAGTACTTCAGGAAAGTCGACAGAGGGGGGGGGGCTAGTGGAGTACTTCAGGAAAGTCGACAGAGGGGGTGGGGGGGCTAGTGGAGTACTTCGTGACCACAGAGTGTGAACATTGTGATCAGCTGTTTTAGCGCAGTTCTCCAGTGAAGGGGGGAGTCTCCCTCCGCAGCCGGTTGGCTCAGTTCCGTTGTACAGACCGACGTTAACAGCAGCCTGTCTGTGCACAAGGAGACCGACTCTGTCGTCCGGTGATCTAACCGCCTTCTGGAAAAGCTTCACAAGTACGTCGGTACGCAAATGCGCTTTGTGACACAAGTGACGGTACGCATTTCAGATTACGCACATAACTTGCGTACCAGTTATGTGCACCCCTGCACCAGAGCCATATTATTACTATTATATGGCTCTGCCCTGTACTACAGCAAAAGTATTCTCCGTCGGGACTTCCTGCAGCAACACCACGCCGTTATCAAAGATGTTCTATTGAGAAGACGATCACTACGTGACAAAAGTTTTCAAAACCGTGGCTCCTGAAATCAGTCTGACTAACTGCTGTCTGTGCAATTTACTCCGCGAGTTGGCAGACTTTATTTTGCTTACTTTAACATCGTGTCTCATGGTGGGGCTAAGCCATTTCTTGGTATGGGTGCAGCCTACCCCAGCCATACCCTGGCGCTGCCACTGGTGGCACGTATGGAGCGGGCCATTCTGCACATGCGTTAAATGCGTTAAATATTTTAACGCAATTAATTCAAAAAATTAATTACCGCCGTTAACGCGATAATTTTGACAGCACTAATATATATATATATTTATATATATATATATAAACTCCCCAAACAGGCGAAACCTACCAGTTTCCCCCCCTGTCTCTGCCACCTCCCTCCATGCTGGTTCCTCCGGTTTGTATCCCGGAGGTGAAGAGGGTCTGGTCATACAAAACCGGGTGATTTGCTACGGCGATAGTTAGTTTCTCCTCCATCTTTTTTTGAAATATAGAAATGAACGGCGGGATATCTCTCCCAGCTTAGACGCGGTTTGATTGGCTACGGCTTGAGCTGTCAGATTTTGGGAAACGGGATTTGATTGGCTGGCACTGGCTACTCCGGCGTCTCCGGCGTCAGAAGTCGCCGGAGACGCCTGAGACGGACCGCTCTGCTACCCACAATTCAGTTCGGCGAAAGAGCGAGGCTACGTGACGTCACCCCATTGAAAGTGAATGGGCAGATTGGAGCTTTCGACGCTGTCGACGCTGTAGTGTGGACGGGCCGTAACTCCACAGTTGCCTACACTCTTTTCGGGTTTGCTAACGGTAGCTACTTTAGCTTGATAACTAGCCATGGCTCTTTCCCCAACCTCGGGTGCTATTTCATGCTCTTCCTGTCTCATGTTTGGTTACTTCCCTTCCTCCTTTACTGGTACCGATACATGAGTTAAATGTAGTATAGTTGTTAGGTTGGAGGCGGGAATCATAGCCATAGAAGCTCGGCTCCGCATCTTAGAAAGTAACTCAGCTACAGCAAAGCCCGTGTTAGCCGGTGCGGACCGGCCAACGGTAGCTCCTCTGACGGTACGTCCACACAGCAGCTTTTCAAACATCTTGAACATCTTGGAGCTGGGCGTGTCTGACAGCTTGGGGATTTTTTGCGAGCAACGCGACCAACAACCAATCACATGAATCTCCGCCCCCGACACACAAAGCAAAAAACCCCGGGGATTTTATGCGAGCAATATATATATATATATAAACTCCCCAACCAGTTTCCCCCACTGTCTCTGCCACCTCCCTCCATGCCTGGTTCCTCTGGTTTGTATCCCGTTAATAGTTCTGGTCGTAAAGAACCGGGTGATTTGCTGCCGTAACTTCTCGTTTGGAATATGAGGAAATGAACTGCGGTCTGGTTCTCCCTGCTTACACGCGGTTTGATTGGCTAGCGCTTCTACTGTCAGATTTGCATAGACGTGTTTGATTGGCTGACGCTTCCAGCTCAGCTTCTAAAGTTGAACATTGCTCAACTTTTGAATCCTGGAAATCCTGGAAATCTTCGCTTCGCTCCCCCACAATGCAGTTCGGCGAAAAGCGAGGCAAAGTGACGTCATCCCCATTCAAAGTGAATGGGCAGAGAAGCGTTGGAAGATTCGTCTAAAGCTGCTGTGTGGACGTACCGTGTTTTTTTTTGCTTTGTATGTCGGGGGCGGGAGATTCATGTGATTGGTTGTTGGTCGCATTGCTCGCAAAAAATCCCCAAGCTGTCAGACACGCCCAGCTCCAAGATTTTCAAGATTTTTGAAAAGCTGCTGTGTGGACGTACCGTTATCCGTCCCCCAGCTACTCCTGAGCAGCAGGGAGACTGGGTGGCTGCTCAGGAGGGGCATAACGCGAAACCCGCAGGTCCCCACCAACCCGTTCACGTATCTAACAGATATTCCCCACTCAGCGAGACACCCGCTGAGAAGCCAACTCTGGTTATTGGTAGCTCTATTATGAGACACGTGAATTTAGAGACCGAAGCCTCCACAGTCACATGCATTCCGGGGGCCAGAGCGGGCGACGTTGAGGCGCATCTTAAACTGCCGGCTAAGAATAAACGTAAATACGGTAGGATTGTTATTCACGTCGGTGGTAATGATGTTCGTTTACGCCAATCAGAATGCACCAAACTTAATGTGGAGTCGGTGTGTAGTTATGCTAAAACAATGTCGGACACCGTAACCTTCTCTGGTCCCCTCCCCAATCTGATCAATGATGACATGTATAGCCGCATGTCATCATGTCAGCGCTGGTTGTCTTGGTGGTGCCCAGCACACAATGTGGGCTTCGTAAAGAACTGGACAGCCTTCTGGGGAAAACCTGGTCTGATTAACGGCCCCTGCACACGGCCCCTGCACACGGCCACGGGCGTTGATGCTTCAACGCTTCTGCCCATTCACTTGGAATGGGGTGACGTCACGATTCGCCGAACTGCATTGCGCGAGCAAAGCGTAGCTTCACTCGCGTTGCTTGCTTCAAAAGTAGAGCAATGTTCTACTTTTGACGCCTCGGTGGAGGCGTCAGCCAATCAAATCCCGTTTATGCAAATCTGCCAGTACAAGCGCTAGCCAGTCAGACCGCGTGTATGCTGGGAGAGACAGACTGCAGTGGAGGATGAGGACGAGTTATTTTTAAGGAGCCTCTTGCCTGCCATCCGAAGAATGTCGCTGTCACAAGAGTCCGTTTTCAGTTAAACAAAATAAGTTTTGAGTCAGAGCAGGAGGTGGAAGAGAACTGATTTTACACTACACCACACTACATGTGTTACATGTATCCACTCATCACACACTGACATAAATGAAAGTTATTTTAAAAGTATGTTATGGCTATACTGTGTCTTCACTTGTTCATGTGGTTTGTCAGTTGCAACATACCAGAAGCTCCATGGATGTCGAGGTATAATGTGCTGTCTGAGTGAAACAGGGCTGAAGGGAAAAGGTTGTTAGCAATGTCATGATATCAATTCAAGAAACATGTTTATTAGGAATGTTTTATTTTTAAATGACTTTTGGTTTGGAGGCTCTTAAGAGAGCCGTGGTGACCCTACACCACGTTCTGCTGCCGTGGCGCTGCACCCTCCTCATTGCAATAGGAGCAGAAGGTCTCCCGCAGTTGGATGGATCTGCGTGTGGCGTTGTTGGAGCCCATCCTCGGTGCATCACGCAGGGTTGGAGTATCTGGAGCTTCATCCGTGGACTCCTCGACAGGTGTGCGTGATGTCCTTCCCATCGTCTTCCTGCGGAGGAAGTTGTGCAACATACAGGTGGCCTTCACACACAACTCTGCTACCTCCGGCTGGTGGTGATGACACGCCGGAACATTCTCCACTGAGATGAGAGGATGCCAAACGCACATTCAACCACCAACCTGGCCCGGCTGAGGCGGTAGTTGAACAACCTCTTTTCACGTGTGAGCTGACGTCCAGGGAACGGACGCAGCAGGTTGTCCAGCAGCGGAAAAGCCTCATCTCCAACGAAGACATGGAGAAGAAGGCCGAGCCGTTCTGCTCCAGGGATGACGGTGTCAGGTGGTAGCTGCAGACTGCCATCTCGGAGGCTCCCACCGTCGCTGCTCCTTCCAAAGCCTCCGACATCCACTACCCTGAAGAGGTACTGGGCATCCACTACCCTGAAGAGGTACTGGGCATCCACTACCCTGAAGAGGTACTGGGCGTCCCCTACCCTGAAGAGGTACTGGGCGTCCACTACCCTGAAGAGGTACTGGGCGTCCCCTACCCTGAAGAGGTACTGGGCGTCCACTACCCTGAAGAGGTACTGGGCGTCCACTACCCTGAAGAGGTACTGGGCGTCCACTACCCTGAAGAGGTACTGGGCGTCCACTACCCTGAAGAGGTACTGGGCGTCCCCTACCCTGAAGAGGTACTGGGCGTCCACTACCCTGAAGAGGTACTGGGCGTCCCCTACCCTGAAGAGGGTACTGGGCGTCCACTACCCTGAAGAGGTACTGGGCGTCCACTACCCTGAAGAGGTACTGGGCGTCCACTACCCTGAAGAGGTACTGGGCGTCCACTACCCTGAAGAGGTACTGGGCGTCCCCTACCCTGAAGAGGTACTGGGCGTCCACTACCCTGAAGAGGTACTGGGCGTCCACTACCCTGAAGAGGTACTGGGCGTCCACTACCCTGAAGAGGTACTGGGCATCCACTACCCTGAAGAGGTACTGGGCGTCAACTACCCTGAAGAGGTACTGGGCGTCAACTACCCTGAAGAGGTACTGGGCGTCCACTACCCTGAAGAGGTACTGGGCGTCCACTACCCTGAAGAGGTACTGGGCGTCCACTACCCTGAAGAGGTACTGGGCGTCCACTACCCTGAAGAGGTACTGGGCGTCCCCTACCCTGAAGAGGTACTGGGCATCCACGACAGCCAGCAGTACCAAGGAGTGGGTGGACTTGTAGAGCAGGGGTGCCCACACTTTTTGGGCCGGTGGGCTACTTTTGAAATGACCATCTCACGAGGTCTACCAACCAAAAATAAAATCCCAAATTGCAAGGAGCTGAATAACACCTGTTATGTATACATGGGATAACTACAACAACGCTATTTGGGTTCTTGAACAGAAACAAATACATGAATACATACAACTAAAATGGCATGTTAACCTCTCTCTATTTATCTCTCTCTCTGTTAAGAAACACATAACAAGCAGACTAAGAAACCACTCTCCATGTCCTGAAATCTTAAACATAAAACACAAATATAAGTACAAGGAATACAATAACGAGTAGAACAGTCAACTTAGACACCAGACTCAAAATGGGTCCTATGAACAGTCCTCTCAAAGTTATAATGAAATATACATAGGTCCAATATAGGCATGTTATATCTATCTCTCTCTCCTCTCTCTCTCTCTCTCTCGCTCGCTCTCTCTCCTCGCTCTCTCTCTCTCTCTCTCTCTCTCTCTCTCTCTCTCTCTCTCTCTCTCTCTCTCTCTCTCTCTCTCTCTCTCTCTCGCTCAAAGAGCCGGCTCTTTTAAGTGAACGACGGGAGCCGAACGAGCCGTTTTTTTTGCGGAGGGATCTAGATCGGCATGAAGGCACATTATCCCGCTTATTACACATGGCCACATTCTCAACAAAGTAACGTTATGACTCCCAATAATAATTGAAATGATTTTATTGATTTAAAAAATAGTCGTATGTATTGATTTAAATTGACATGCATCCGCTAAGAAAAGTAGTCCGTTGTTACTGTTTGAACTAACGTAACAACGGCAGGAACTGCTTCGATAGTGTTTTTGAGGAGCTTTTTGATTACAGATTTGAAAACATCGTTGCTTGCACAATGTGCACAAAGTAGCACAATTCATTATGTCAAACCTTGAAAGATATCCCTGCCTAATGCCAAAGTAACTGGCAACTGAATATGTTCGCCGTAGCTATGATGTCTATGTCTGGACCGCTGCGTAAAAAAGGAGGATTTTCTGCCCCCATACTTCTCTCTTACATCTATAAGAATAAAAACACGGGAGGACGGAGATATCTTTTTGTCCCCCTCTTTCCCCGCTGCAGCCTAGCAGCTGATCTCAAAGCACGCTCCCCTCTACTGCAGGGGGGCGTGGTCAGCTGCAGCTCACAGAATCAGCCCCCTGCAAATACAGCGCGGAAAGAGCCAAATGGAGCGAAATTATTATAATATATAATAATAATATTATATTAATTATAAAGGTATAATATGTGGTAAACTGAAGAGCCCTTTGGGAGCTGAAAGAGCCGGCTATTCTTGGTGAGCCGAGCCAAATGATCCGGCTCACCAAAAAGAGCCGGAATTCCCATCACGACCCGGCACTTGACTGATGT
>NW_027262220.1:0-37486 GCF_902827115.2 Pseudochaenichthys georgianus | reverse complement strand
AATACTGTAGGACAAAACAACAGAAATAACAGAAATACTGTAGGACAAAACAAGAGAACAACAGAAATACTGTAGGACAAAACAAGAGAACAACAGAAATACTGTAGGACAAAACAAGAGAACAACAGAAATACTGTAGGACAAAACAAGAGAACAACAGAAATACTGTAGGACAAAACAAGAGAACAACAGAAATACTGTAGGACAAAACAACAGAACAACAGAAATACTGTAGGACAAAACAAGAGAACAACAGAAATACTGTAGGACAAAACAAGAGAACAACAGAAATACTGTAGGACAAAACAAGAGAACAACAGAAATACTGTAGGACAAAACAACAGAACAACAGAAATACTGTAGGACAAAACAACAGAACAACAGAAATACTGTAGGACAAAACAAGAGAACAACAGAAATACTGTAGGACAAAAACAACAGAACAACAGAAATACTGTAGGACAAAACAACAGAAACAACAGAAATACTGTAGGACAAAACAACAGAACAACAGAAATACTGTAGGACAAAACAAGAGAACAACAGAAATACTGTAGGACAAAACAACAGAACAACAGAAATACTGAAGGACAAAACAACAGAACAACAGAAATACTGTAGGACAAAACAACAGAATAACAGAAATACTGTAGGACAAAACAAGAGAACAACAGAAATACTGTAGGACAAAACAAGAGAACAACAGAAATACTGTAGGACAAAACAAGAGAATAACAGAAATACTGTAGGACAAAACAACAGAACAACAGAAATACTGTAGGACAAAACAAGAGAACAACAGAAATACTGTAGGACAAAACAACAGAACAACAGAAATACTGTAGGACAAAACAACAGAACAACAGAAATACTGTAGGACAAAACAAGAGAACAACAGAAATACTGTAGGACAAAACAACAGAACAACAGAAATACTGTAGGACAAAACAAGAGAACAACAGAAATACTGTAGGACAAAACAACAGAACAACAGAAATACTGTAGGACAAAACAACAGAATAACAGAAATACTGTAGGACAAAACAACAGAACAACAGAAATACTGTAGGACAAAACAAGAGAACAACAGAAATACTGTAGGACAAAACAACAGAACAACAGAAATACTGTAGGACAAAACAAGAGAACAACAGAAATACTGTAGGACAAAACAAGAGAACAACAGAAATACTGTAGGACAAAACAAGAGAACAACAGGTATGAAATACCCCCCTAGAGGAGGTGAGGACCCCCTAGAGGAGGTGAGGACCCCCCTAGAGGAGGTGAGTACCCCCCTAGAGGAGGCGAGGACCCCCTAGAGGAGGTGAGGACCCCCCTAGAGGAGGTGAGGACCCCCCTAGAGGAGGTGAGGACCCCCCTAGAGGAGGTTAGGTCCACCACCTGCCCACACCCCCGTCAAATTGTCCCTCCCACATCGAGGATGCTTCCTACGCCCATGGGTGTACATGTTTAATTAAACAGGAATGACAAAACTAATCATTGTTCAACAACTAGTGACCTCACTGTGACCTCACTGTGACCTCACTGTGACCTCACTGTGACCTCACTGTGACCTCACTGTGACCTCACTGTGACCGAATCAATGATAATTAGATATAAATAATTGATAATACATAACAATAATTACTATAATGTTTTTACGTTGTTATTCCCAATGAATAAGAAACACAGCAGCTTTTCTGGTTTAAATAATTGAGCAATAAACTGAAGTGGAAACATTAAAGAGTCTTTATTTAATTAAAGCAGAAACAGTGAAATGAGGCCAACATGGCGTCCAATCAGATTACAATGCTCTCAGAGACAGATGTAATCCGTCCCTGAAGAGAGATGGATGGAACACACACACACACACACGCACACACACACACACACACACACACACACACACACACACACACACGCACACACACACACACACACACGCACACACACACACACACACACACACACACACACACACACACGCACACGCACACGCACACGCACACGCACACATACACGCACGCACGCACACACACGTGCACACACACACACACACACACACGGCTGCTTCTCCTCATATGTGTTGTGTATAAATCGTTTCTCTGACTCTCTCTCTCTTTCCGAAACGTTGGTGTTATAAATGTTTCATTTCTCTGTCAGGTTCCCCCAGATGATCAGCAGGAGAGAACTCTTTAAAGTAGAGATGCTACATACTGATATACACCTGAACATCAGCAGGAGAGAACTCTTTAAAGTAGATACACTACATACTGATATACACCTGAACATCAGCAGGAGAGAACTCTTTAAAGTAGAGATGCTACATACTGATATACACCTGAACATCAGCAGCAGAGGACTCTTTAAAGTAGAGACACTACACACTGATATACACCTGAACATCAGCAGGAGATGACTCTTTAAAGTAGAGACACTACATACTGATATACACCTGAACATCAGCAGGAGAGGACTCTTTAAAGTAGAGACACTACATACTGATATACACCTGAACACCAGCAGGAGAGGACTCTTTAAAGTAGAGACACTACATACTGATATACACCTGAACATCAGCAGGAGAGGACTCTTTAAAGTAGAGACACTACATACTGATATACACCTGAACATCAGCAGGAGAGGACTCTTTAAAGTAGAGACACTACATACTGATATACACCTGAACATCAGCAGGAGAGGACTCTTTAAAGTAGAGACACTGCATACTGATATACACCTGAACATCAGCAGGAGAGGACTCTTTAAAGTAGAGACACTACATACTGATATACACCTGAACATCAGAGGAGAGGACTCTTTAAAGTAGAGACACTACATACTGATATACACCTGAACATCAGCAGGAGAGGACTCTTTAAAGTAGAGACACTACATACTGATATACACCTGAACATCAGCAGGAGAGGACTCTTTAAAGTAGAGACACTACATACTGATATACACCTAAACATCAGCAGGAGAGGATTCTTTAAAGTAGAGACACTACATGCTGATATACACCTGAACATCAGCAGGAGAGGACTCTTTAAAGTAGAGACACTACATACTGATATACACCTGAACATCAGCAGGAGAGGATTCTTTAAAGTAGAGACACTACATACTGATATACACCTGAACATCAGCAGGAGAGGACTCTTTAAAGTAGAGACACTACATACTGATATACACCTGAACATCAGCAGGAGAGGACTCTTTAAAGTAGAGACAATACATACTGATATACACCTGAACATCAGCAGGAGAGAACTCTTTAAAGTAGAGACACTACATACTGATATACACCTGAACATCAGCAGGAGAGGACTCTTTAAAGTAGAGACACTACATACTGATATACACCTGAACATCAGCAGGAGAGGATTCTTTAAAGTAGAGGCACTACATACTGATATACACCTGAACATCAGCAGGAGAGGACTCTTTAAAGTGGAGACACTACATACTGATATACACCTGAACATCAGAGGAGAGGACTCTTTAAAGTAGAGACACTACATACTGATATACACCTGAACATCAGCAGGAGAGGACTCTTTAAAGTAGAGACACTACATGCTGATATACACCTGAACATCAGCAGGAGAGGACTCTTTAAAGTAGAGACACTACATACTGATATACACCTGAACATCAGAGGAGAGGACTCTTTAAAGTAGAGACACTACATACTGATATACACCTGAACATCAGAGGAGAGGACTCTTTAAAGTAGAGACACTACATACTGATATACACCTGAACACCAGAGGAGAGGACTCTTTAAAGTAGAGACACTACATACTGATATACACCTGAACATCAGCAGGAGAGGACTCTTTAAAGTAGAGATACTACATACTGATATAAACCTGAACATCAGCAGGAGAGGACTCTTTAAAGTAGAGACACTACATACTGATATACACCTGAACATCAGCAGGAGAGAACTCTTTAAAGTAGAGACACTACATACTGATATACACCTGAACATCAGCAGGAGAGGACTCTTTAAAGTAGAGACACTACATACTGATATACACCTGAACATCAGCAGGAGAGGACTCTTTAAAGTAGAGACACTACATACTGATATACACCTGAACATCAGCAGGAGAGGACTCTTTAAAGTAGAGACACTACATACTGATATACACCTGAACATCAGCAGGAGAGGACTCTTTAAAGTAGAGACACTACATACTGATATACACCTGAACATCAGCAGGAGAGGACTCTTTAAAGTAGAGACACTACATACTGATATACACCTGAACATCAGCAGGAGAGGACTCTTTAAAGTAGAGACACTACATACTGATATACACCTGAACATCAGCAGGAGAGGACTCTTTAAAGTAGAGACACTACATACTGATATAAACCTGAACATCAGCAGGAGAGGACACTTTAAAATAGAGACACTACATACTGATATACACCTGAACATCAGCAGGAGAGGACTCTTTAAAGTAGAGACACTACATACTGATATACACCTGAACATCAGCAGGAGAGGACTCTTTAAAGTAGAGACACTACATACTGATATACACCTGAACATCAGCAGGAGAGGACTCTTTAAAGTAGAGATACTACATACTGATATAAACCTGAACATCAGCAGGAGAGGACTCTTTAAAGTAGAGACACTACATACTGATATACACCTGAACATCAGCAGGAGAGAACTCTTTAAAGTAGAGACACTACATACTGATATACACCTGAACATCAGCAGGAGAGGACTCTTTAAAGTAGAGACACTACATACTGATATACACCTGAACATCAGCAGGAGAGAACTCTTTAAAGTAGAGACACTACATACTGATATACACCTGAACATCAGCAGGAGAGGACACTTTAAAATAGAGACACTACATACTGATATACACCTGAACATCAGCAGGAGAGGACTCTTTAAAGTGGAGACACTACATACTGATATACACCTGAACATCAGCAGGAGAGGACTCTTTAAAGTAGAGACACTACATACTGATATACACCTGAACATCAGCAGGAGAGGACTCTTTAAAGTAGAGACACTACATACTGATATACACCTGAACATCAGCAGGAGAGGACTCTTTAAAGTAGAGACACTACATACTGATAAACACCTGAACATCAGCAGGAGAGGACTCTTTAAAGTAGAGACACTACATACTGATATACACCTGAACATCAGCAGGAGAGGACTCTTTAAAGTAGAGACACTACATACTGATATACACCTGAACATCAGCAGGAGAGGACTCTTTAAAGTAGAGACACTACATACTGATATACACCTGAACATCAGCAGGAGAGGACTCTTTAAAGTAGAGACACTACATACTGATATACACCTGAACATCAGCAGGAGAGAACTCTTTAAAGTAGAGACTGATGAAATGTCTTCTTCTTCTGCAGGTGTATGCTATCCTGGTCTCTCACCCCCCTCAGTCTAACGACCACCTGACTCCCACTCCTGTCTCCTACACCGCCGGGTTCTACCGGATCCCGGTGGTCGGCCTCACCACGCGGATGTCCATCTACTCCGACAAGGTAACCGGATCTGAGTCTCACCTCTGTGCTGTCTTCTGTTGTTGCGTGTGAATACTTTGAGTTAGAGTAGCTGAAAGGAATCCAGGAAGCTTCTCGTCAGGTAAACAGCCGTTTTTAATAAAGTGATACAATAAGTTTGCAGAAGTACTCAGCTGACGTCTTTTTCTACTTCATTGTTACACAGTCCACTTAGCGCAGTTAGCTGTGTCTCAAATCTGTACGATGAAAAAAGGGCCGTTTCTCTATTAAACATCTGGCTATTGGTTCATTCTCGTATTTAGTCTCCGTTAGAAAACTCTCCCTCGTCTCCGGCTCGAGCTTCAGCTCAGGATCCATGTATCTGGGATCCTCTCCAGAATGGAAGGAGTCATCACATACAGAGCATCAACTAGTTCCTGAGCAGTGTCCTTTCCCGAAACACTGAGTTTTTTCTCAAAATGTTGGCTTTTTTCTGCAAATATCAAAATTCAGACTTTTTCTCAAAATTCACAAAATGTTGGCTTTTGTCTGAATACTTAAACATGTCACTAATCACTGGTCACCAGCTTGAGATTCAACCTCAGGATCTCAAAATTCAGATATTTTTTCAAACCCAGACTTTTTAGTAAAAAAAAAAATCCTGAATTTTTCTAAAAATCACAAATTCGCAAATCGGCTTGAGCTTCATCCTCAGGACCCATGTGTCTGGGATCCTCTCCAGAGGGAAGGAGTCATCACATACAGAGACTAGTTCCTGAGCAGAGTCCTTCACATGCTGATATCAAGAGAGGGAGTCACACAGTCACAAGATGGAGGAATAGAAAGCAGTATTCAATGTTTACTTCAGATTAGCTCCACGTCAGAAATGAGCATGCTTGATGTCTCTCTCCATAGAGGCTGAGTCATCATGTTAATCACATAGCTATCATCTGCCTCAAGCAGTCCTGATGCTACAGTTGATACCTTGTTAGCATGCTGCTCTCATGTTGGAGGAGGACACTCAGGATGTTCACAACAGTCTTCATCGATTGGCTGCCGTCAAAGGGGGCGGGTCTTCTTCTGTAGTCCTCTGATGACGTAGCCTCGGCTCTCACGATATTTCTCATACTATTCTTCAAATGGTTATTGGTCATCAATACATAATATTAGCGGTAATGCAGCATCAATAAGTGAGAGTTAAAGGCGGTGTGTTTAGTGTGTAACTCCAGCGTCATTCTCCTTATATTCACATTCACAAAGTACTATTAGCTACATGCTACATGCTACATGCTACAGGCTACAGGCTACAGGCTACAAACCATAACTATTCTAACACTTGAAGTCCAGGTGTCGCTCACACCCGGTCCGGGGGGAAACACTGCTTCAGTAAATAATGTCATTTAAAGTTCCGGCACATTATATTTATTATTCCTGACACATCAGCGGCTTTTATCCTCCTCAACACACGTTTAACTTTTCTTTCTCAAAAGTATGGTCATAAAAATGTACTCTAAATAAAACCCTAGTTATGTTAGACTGTCAGTGCTGTTGGAAACTTCCCTGAAAGGTTTCATCGGCTTCTTTTAACGTGAAATATGTGAATTTTAAATCTGTTTAAATAAGATTTGTAATAACTTATTAATAAGCTTTGCCCAATATGATCCACAGTAACCTCATGTGTGATATGGAATAGAGAGTGGTGTTGTCCCACAGAGATGGGAAACCTCTCACTGGTATCCCGGAGTATCGCAGCGCTCCCAGTAAGCTCCACGTTGTGCCACAGGGTTCAGAAGAGATGGAGTACTCACGTGTTTCTCAGTCCGCTGAACGCAGGGTGATTCCAATCTGACGGCCAGTTCTCCCAGAGCACAGAACAAATATCAGTTTTATTTTTATATAAACCATAACAAATATATATTTCTCAGCCTGTCAGTTCTGCCTCATATTTTGTCTTTAGATATTGATATACTAGGTTGTCAGGATACTAGAAATGTAGTATTTGACACCACCAAATACCATTTTAAGGATTCCTGAAACCAATTAAATACCCAATAAAAAATCTAAACATCTATCCCATGTGCGTCATCAACATACTCTCCTTTTATCACGTTACGTTTAGTAGTTTCTGTCAGGAGGAAAGACACCAGAGAGGGCAACAGTACACATCCTATACTCAAGTAGAAGTACACATCCTTTATTCAAGTAGAAGTACAGATACTCGTGTTTAAAAATACTCTGGGAAAAGTAGAAGTACTGACTAAACTTCTTTACTCAAGTAAAAGTAAAGAAGTATGGGCTTTGAAATGTACTTAAGTAAAAAGTACCCATAACTTTGTGTCCTTAGGCGCTTTCACACCGGAGTACTTTTCCCAGGAATACTTCCGATAGTTCCTGGGATTTTGCGTTCACACCAAAAAGATCTGGAACTAGAACTTTTTTTTTTGCGAACCTTTTCCAGTCCCTGCTAGAGAGCAGGAACTTTCATGGGAGAAAAAGGTTCGCATTTCTGATTGGCTGGGCGGATTGCAAACCACGCCCCTTAAAACTAGGAAAGGTTTTGTGAAGCCACCATTTTATTTGCTGGCATTAGCATTATTAGCATTAGCATTAGCCCAGCGCAGAAACGCAGGGAGACTAACTTATGGCAACACAAAATAAAACATGGGAGCGGTGGAGATGAGGAGGTGTCGGCGTTCTGGCGATTTACTCGGAAGGCTTCAGTAGAAGCTGCTGGGAGTCCCAGCAGCTTCGACTGAAGCCTTCCCCAACTCCGGGGACTTCCGGCCGGGGACTTTGGGCGGCAGTATACGCCGTGAAGTGGTTTGCGGCCTGCCAGTAAACCCAAAGCAGAAGAAGAAGAAGTGACGTCAGCGTCTTCATTTGCCTAATCCTCCCTCAGGGACTTATTCCGGTGTGAACGCGATCTGTGCTTAGTTCATCAGAACTAAAGAGTTCATCAGAACTAAGTACTTGGTGTGAAAGCGCCTCTTGACATTTCACCCTGATTCTCTGTATCCACGGTTCCATGTCTGATATGTGTAATATGTGATTCAAAGCACTTAAAAAGTGCTTTGAATCACATAAATGTAATGAAACACAGATTAAAATAAAGTAACGAGCCGTTTTGAAAATGTAAGAAGTAGAACGTAAACATTTTAAGAGTAAAGTACTGATACCAGAAAGATGTACTTAAGTACAGTAACAAAGTATTTGTACTCCAATACTTCCCAGCTCTGAGAGACACCATCATCCCTCTGATATCAGTTTATAGCGCTGTGATTTATGAGTGGTCAGACAAATCAACGCACATTAACGATCAGATATCGCCGATTATTGAAAGAAAAACAGACAAAATACTAAACAAAAGATTGGAAGGCACACGGCGTACCTCTTGGGTAAACGTCCTCATCCAGAATCCAATGCGCTCTCTGTCGGGCGGTGAGTGAATAGTTGCCTTCCACTCATCGTGAGCACATCGCCTGTTAACGGCCAACACCACGCCGGCGATGTGACGCCACCATAACAACACGTTGATAGTTGGCATCGATCAAAACAGTGATGAACATAAAGAACAAAACATCTTATCCAAGACATTCAATGTTTCATCATAGATAGAAATAGATAGAAATGCAAAATGGCTTCCACACTGTCCTTTGATCACATAACCCCCTCTGTGTCCCCCCTCTATGTCCCCCCTCTGTGTCCCCCCTCTGTGTCCCCCCTCTGTGTCCCCCCTCTCTGTCCCCCCTCTGTGTCCCCCCTCTCTGTCCCCCCTCTCTGTCCCCCTCAGAGCATCCACCTGTCCTTCCTGCGCACCGTGCCGCCCTTCTCCCACCAGGCCCAGGTGTGGTTCGACCTGATGAGGGAGTTCAGGTGGAACCACATCATCCTCATCGTGAGCGACGACCACGAGGGCCGCGCCGCTCAGAAGAGACTGGAGACGCTGCTGGAGGAGCGCGAGACCAAGGTGAGACACACACACACACACACACACACACACACACACACACACACACACACACACACACACACACACACACACACACACACACACACACACACACACACACACACACACACACACACTCTCTCTCTCTCCGTCATGTCATCAGTTCACACCTCCATCTTCACTCTGCAGTTTCACTTCTATAAATGTTGGTCTCTTAAACGTGGAGCCGCACAGCAGCACGACTGCAGAGGTGCACGTGTGTAAATCATACGATCATCAGTTCTGAAGATTCCTCTGATCTCACTTTGCAAACTGAATCGACAGGTTCAACACATTTCAAAACTGTTCTGGTAAAATGTTCTGGTGGTCCTCAAGTTTAGGTGAACATCAGGTGTGTTGAAGCTCTCCTATCCGGCAAAATGCACTTTGATGTCTTCTCTGTATCACCATGTGTCCCCGGTGTGTCCCGGTGTGTCCCCGGTGTGTCCCGGTGTGTCCCCGGTGTGTCCCGGTGTGTCCGGAGACTCTCAAAGTGTCAGAAACCCCTCTCTCTTCTCCTCCGTACCCACGTCTCTAAAAACGGGGACCAACGGAGCTGATCCAGATTTGCTGCGTCATGAACACATTACTAAAATGTGGGCGGGCTTTAGACCCACACTCTCCCCACGTCTCCCCACGTCTCCCCCCGTCTCCCTCTCCCCCGTCTCCCTCTCCCCCGTCTCCCTCTCCCCCGTCTCCCTCTCCCCACGCCTCCCTCTCTCCCTGTCTCCCTCTCCCCACGTCTCCCTCTCCCCACGTCTCCCTCTCCCCACGTCTCCTGCTCAGAGATCAGCTGCTGGGCTCTCAGAAGAGGGGGAGGAAAAGAGAGGCTCCGTTTTATTATCGTTATATTATTATATAGAGTCGTTATCAATTTGTTTTAAAGCTCAATAAATAACAAAGACGACCTAGCTATTGCATTTATAAAACGGTTACCACGTGTGGCTGGCAATGTGAAAGAAAAATTACACACTCCAATTTAAATAGTTTTTATTATTAAATAATGATGTTGCGGGTGCGTTCGCTTGACTTATTACAGCGTCCCGTAAGGGCGGTTACTCTTTGGTTTATAAACTCCAGCCCTCCACGGCTTTATAACATGTACTTCACTTCGCTGTACAACTTGTTTTGGGGGGGGGGGGGGGGGGTAAGCACAGTTACAGGGTGTCCGCGGGGTCTTAAAAAGTATTAAAAATTGATAAATCAATTTAGCGAAAATTAAGGCTATTAAAAAGTATTAAAAAGTATTAAACGGCATTTTCCAAGGTATTAAGAAGGTCCACAGCAACGACAACATGAAACACCCTTTAATTGACTGAAACAACATGTCGGGAAACCCCCTCAAGGCGGCCCCATGCAGAGCGTGCCATAACATGCTGCTTCTTATTTTAAGTTTCGTTGCCTTGCTCCGCTCTGTGGGGGGGGGGTTATCTGCTGGTGGACTACCTGAGAGATATACAGCAGGAGAACACGCCGTCCACCGCGGAGAATAAACAGAAGGGCAACCATGACAACCATGCTCCGGGTCTTCTTCGCTGCTTTTGGTGTATTTTGTGGCGGCAGCAGCGCCACTTACAGGCCTGGCATATGTACTACAGCGTTTCCAGCGGTCTCGTGTGAACGGACACGTTAATGAATCGAATGCGTGTGAACGGAAGACTTTTTTGCGTTTGCGTTTTTCTGTATGAGGCCCCTCGTGGGGCCGGGGTCTAAGCCAAACTATCTCCGGTCACAGAGATCTGCTATTTTAAAGTGAGGTCAACACATATCGACCCTAAATATAGTCAATATTAAGAACGAGAAAAGTCTCAACATATATATTGTTTTTTGTAAACATATGACAAATGTGTGAGGGTGATGACGTCAGAGCATCGTCCTATGTGCCGGGCTTAGCCCCGGACAGCCCCAGCCCAATTGAACCCCTGGGTATTTGTGAGGGAGCTCCTATATGGCATTACCGCTGAAGCTCATGAAGTTTAATATATTTCATAGTTCAAAGTTTTGTCAATTGTTTTGTTTATTGGTCAAATTGGTTTCTACTGGTTTCTGATGGTTTCTGATGGTTTCTGATGGTTTCTGATGGTTTCTGATGGTTTCTACTGGTTTCTGATGGTTTCTGATGGTTTCTGATGGTTTCTGATGGTTTCTACTGGTTTCTGATGGTTTCTGATGGTTTCTGATGGTTTCTGATGGTTTCTACTGGTTTCTGATGGTTTCTGATGGTTTCTGATGGTTTCTGATGGTTTCTGATGGTTTCTACTGGTTTCTGATGGTTTCTGATGGTTTCTGATGGTTTCTACTGGTTTCTGATGGTTTCTGATGGTTTCTGATGGTTTCTGATGGTTTCTGATGGTTTCTACTGGTTTCTGATGGTTTCTGATGGTTTCTGATGGTTTCTGATGGTTTCTACTGGTTTCTGATGGTTTCTGATGGTTTCTGATGGTTTCTGATGGTTTCTGATGGTTTCTACTGGTTTCTGATGGTTTCTGATGGTTTCTGATGGTTTCTGATGGTTTCTACTGGTTTCTGATGGTTTCTGATGGTTTCTGATGGTTTCTGATGGTTTCTACTGGTTTCTGATGGTTTCTGATGGTTTCTGATGGTTTCTGATGGTTTCTACTGGTTTCTGATGGTTTCTGATGGTTTCTACTGGTTTCTGATGGTTTCTGATGGTTTCTGATGGTTTCTGATGGTTTCTACTGGTTTCTGATGGTTTCTGATGGTTTCTGATGGTTTCTGATGGTTTCTACTGGTTTCTGATGGTTTCTGATGGTTTCTGATGGTTTCTGATGGTTTCTACTGGTTTCTGATGGTTTCTGATGGTTTCTGATGGTTTCTACTGGTTTCTGATGGTTTCTGATGGTTTCTGATGGTTTCTGATGGTTTCTGATGGTTTCTACTGGTTTCTGATGGTTTCTGATGGTTTCTGATGGTTTCTACTGGTTTCTGATGGTTTCTGATGGTTTCTGATGGTTTCTGATGGTTTCTACTGGTTTCTGATGGTTTCTGATGGTTTCTGATGGTTTCTGATGGTTTCTACTGGTTTCTGATGGTTTCTACTGGTTTCTGATGGTTTCTGATGGTTTCTGATGGTTTCTGATGGTTTCTACTGGTTTCTGATGGTTTCTGATGGTTTCTACTGGTTTCTGATGGTTTCTGATGGTTTCTGATGGTTTCTGATGGTTCTACTGGAATGAAAGAACACAGAAGCAGCAAAGCAGCACACTGCCTTAAACCTGCCCTTCACAGCTTAAAGTTCATGTGGAGAGGAGGCTAGTCTGTCTGCACTCTGTTCAGTTGTGCTATCTTACAATCAATATAGTCAATGTGAGGTAAATTGTGTCACCAATGTAACCGGTTGGAACTCAAAGTTGCGATGAGGTCTTAAAATGTGTGGAAAGGGTCTTAAAAAAGGTCTTAAAAGGAATTACATTTGACTTCAGGATTCCTGCATACACCCTGAGTTAGTACATATAAAACGGACAATTCAAATCAAGCAATCTGATGTTTCTTAGTCGTGATATAATGAGCGTATATCCCGGGTATAATTGTAGTGACTTTTCACAAGTCAGTATCCCTCCGCGTCTGAGAACCGTTACAACCATATGGTTACAACTGTTACATTACGTCCGTCACGAAACTAACTAACTAACAACGCTTAATGGAAACATTTAAGGTTAGCTTCGACCTCCGGGGTGGCCTCACTACGGAGGAGAGGATTGAGAAGCGCCTATCTCCAGAACAAAAAGCACCTAAACGACGACAATGCTGTCTGTCTAATATGTTCTCTAGCTGTTATTGTTGTTGCCTAGCAACCACCTCGCACTATGTTTTGTGCAGAAGGCAACGGAGGGACTATTTTATTTTGAACATCATTATTTAATAATAAAAACTATTTAAATTGGAGTGTGTATTTTTCATTCACATTGCCAGCCACACGTGGTAACCGTTTTATAAATGCAATAGCTCACTTCAGGCCGTGATATACGAATATCTATCGACACTCCGCTTCGCGTCGGGCCGAACCACGCCGTAGCACAACAGTGCTGGAGCAGAACAACGGTCTGGAGGAAGAAGTGGGCCGGTCGGAAAATTCACTAGCAATCGCCCCTCCCAGAGCTCTCTATATGGCGCTGCCCCCTCCCCCCGTTGACAATTTACTAGCGATAATGAGGGCCGGTCGAGATTCCCGGGCTGATTTTTATCTCAGTACTCCACTGAACGTAGCTATTATGTAAGGTGCTGGTATATATATATATATATATATATATATATATACTAACTGTGCTTCCTCCCCCCTCCCCCCGGCTGGACCTCCACAGGGCCCCCCCCCATCTGAGATGCATCAGAAACATAAAGAATAAAGCTTTATTAACAGAAAAGAAACAGAAAGGCAACAAGAAGTCGTTTTTAATTTCATATTTACTGTCAGAATACATTCATATTATTGTCAGGGAATAATTCTGTATACATGTTTACTTTTCGCCCTCTGACGCAGCCGACCGGCCTCGAGCAGCCGCTATCTCCCTAAGGAGGGGCTGCCCTAGCAAGTTGTTGTTGTTGCCAGTTTGTGACCGGGCAACTCTCGGTCAGAGATAGTTATTGTTGTGGGACACCTGGAACACATCCTTCTCGGGGTGGAGATGACCCCGAGCCAAAAGAGACAACCAATGTGATTCAGATAGACCCTATGGACGCACCATCACCACAATGAAACACGTCCAGAAGAGCGTCACGCAGAGCTGCCTGCCTGCCTTCCTTTGAGTCTCTCTGAGCTGCCTGGTCTTTTTAATGTTTAATATCAACCATTAGTGCAGATAGCGTGAAGTAGAACAGATCGCAGATGCTAATGTAGCGTTAGCATTTCTCCCCCGGGCTTAAACGGTGTATTATAGAACGATCACACCGGTGACAGAACTCTTCAAAGGGTTCACGGAATATGACTACTACTCTCACTGTTTAACATGTTGGGTCACTTGATGTTACTTCATGTTCAGGCTAATCAAAATGACAAGGCTGTAATGCTAGCTAACGTGCTAGCTACTAGCTAGGTAGCTAACTTGATCCAGCCACTCCTGGTTCTTTCATCCGACGGGAAGCGAAAGAACGAGCAAGACCCATTGCTGGCATGATAACAGCCTGGCACTGAGCACACGGGCATCTTGTTAAAGTTATCTGATCTTAGCCAGCGCCTTACAGATAGATTATATCTATATGGCGCTGATCTTAGCTATCTCTCAGTGGAGGAAAACAATTGTGACATCACTTACGCGACTCTGGGATTTGTAGTCTTTGTAGTTGCGTATTTTTCATAGTCTTATATTTCAACAGTTTTACGACAAACTGTGACTTTTTGGACATGGACATTATTTTTAAAGATTGACAAACATCATATGTGTAATTCATGGCACAATTCAAATGGGATCTAAAGATACGTTTTCTCTCTCCATTGACTTCAATACATGATTATTCAGAAATAAGGTCCCATGGAAGTAGATGGGCGTGACTTCGCCACTCTATGGACGCTCGTGAACTGTCAGCGGGGGGGGGGGGGACACACTGTGGAACTCTGTCGCCTGTCAGAGCAACTTCCATGATGCCTGACCGCCCGTCAGCGAACCGAGCCGGCCCTTCTCCGCATAGGGAAGCGTTTTAGCCAATCAAATGAAAATATGCGGGACATCGTCTCAATTTGCGGCACCAAAAGTCGTGAAAATGCTGTGCATCTGGTCACCCGAGGTCAGTGTGATGATATTCCCCGTCCGCGGTTTATTCATTATTAATATTATTATAATTGATTAAGACCTTTGTAGAAATGAAACTGCTCATCTGGCTTCACATTCAGCAGCTTCTCTTTGTCTTTGCTTTTATTTCAATCTCCACCGAACGAGACAAATATCAAGATGATTTTCTCTACGAAGTTCTGTCCGACTTTCTGTCTGTATTTTCACATTTCTTTAAAACGTCTGTTCGTGTCCTTCGATTTCTTTAATTCAGTTTGCAGTTATTTATATTTTTCATATTTTCATTATGAAATTGTTTTGATTCGTTTTCAGGTTTACAGACGAGTTGAGCTCAAATCTCCTAAATATTGGAAATATTTTCTTTTATTTATATTTTATTCTCAGTTGGAGCACCTGTCACAATACCAGATTCCCCCCCTGGATACATTTAGTTATTTTAGTCATAAAGCGTAGGTCTGATTGCTACCAAACTGTCTGTGGCTCATTAGCGGTTAGATGTTAGCGGTTGTAGGACAATAATTACAACTAATTTCACTGAAATAAAGTTCAAGTAAAATGTTGCTCAAGCACAAATAACAATGCACATATAAAAATAAAGTTTGGGAGGTTGCAGAAGGAGTCTCTCTCTCTCTCTCTCACACACACACACACACACACACACACACACACACACACACACACACACACACACACACACACACACACACACACACACACACACACACACACACACACACACACACACACACACACACACACACACACACACACACACACACACACACACACACACACACACACACACACACAGGCTACATCTGATTACAAAGTCTCATCTGTACAGAACAGTATGATAACATAATCGATGGCAAAAACATGTCACTGTAAATGTCTCCGTTGTGGGACGAATACATGATTAATGTAATCCTCTACACATGTAATCTCACTTTACACACCAGAATAACGTTAACACAGAGTAAACGTTTGCTATGGAGAGTCTATTTTGTCCCAAGAAAAAGTTCATGACTATCGATAAAAATATATATCAATAAACCTATTGTTCATTTTCGCGGTATTCCCCACACATTGCCAGTACACTAATACTGTAATATTTACAGCTACCCATGTCCAAATGGATCCTTGTTGTTGTCTTTGAGTTCTTCTTCTTCTTCAGAAGAGTCGAAGACTTCAGGTTCTGAGGCTCTATCTTCACTGCTGCTAGTGAAAACAATCTCTAGCGAAGTCGGCAACTGTAACGTTTTTTTTAGCCGTTTTCTCTCTCTCTCTCTCTCTCTCTCTCTCTCTCTCTCTCTCTCTCCCTCCTCATAGACGTAAACTGATGGGAAACACGTGGTTTATGTTTTGTTTACTTGGTGGGTAGGCCCTTAGTGATTTCTCGATGTCCATTGGTCATTTCAGACCGTGATGGCTGCCGGCCGAGATTTCCTTGACGGACACACAAATCCACCAATCCCACACAGTGTAAAGTCAAGCTGCTTTGAGCGGCCATATTGGCTGCTGTGCCCTGGTTACAGTCTCACAGGAGATACCGCTGGAAAGCTACTCTTCCAGCGATTCCGCGGATATCTGAATCATATTTCTACTCCTTATAATCGAAAATATATGATTAATTACGTAAAATTATGTGCACCTGGACGCGCCGGTGCGTCCACCGACTCCAGAGGGTTCAATTCCATTCTAATTCTTACTAGATACCAACCATGGAGGATTAAAATATAACGCATGCATTTCAGCGTGTCACATTAACTATCGCGGGCCGCCAGAAACATTTCCGAGGGCCGCCATTGGCTGCACTTTGAGAACTCCTGGGTTAGATGTTAGCGGTTGGATGTTAGCAGTTAGATGTTAGCAATTAGATGTTAGCGATTAGATGTTAGCGGTTAGCTGTTAGATGTTATCAGTTAGATGTTAGCTGTTGGTAGTTAGCGGTCAGCTGTTAGCGATTAGATGTTATCAGTTAGATGTTAGCTGTTGGTAGTTAGCGGTCAGCTGTTAGCGATTAGATGTTATCAGTTAGATGTTAGCTGTTGGTAGTTAGCGGTTAGCTGTTAGCAGTTAGATGTTATCAGTTAGATGTTAGCTGTTGGTAGTTAGCGGTCAGCTGTTAGCGATTAGATGTTATCAGTTAGATGTTAGCTGTTGGTAGTTAGTGGTCAGCTGTTAGCGATTAGATGTTATCAGTTAGATGTTAGCTGTTGGTAGTTAGCGGTTAGCTGTTAGCAGTTAGATGTTATCGGTTAGATGTTAGCGGTTAGATGTTAGCAGTTAGATGTAAGGGCAGTTACGGCCCGTCCACACACAGGCATGAAAAAAATCTTGAAAAATATTGATGCTGGGCGTGTCTGAAGCTTGGCGATTTTTTGCGAGCAACGCGACCAACAATCGATCACATGAATCTCCCGCCCCCGACATACAAAGCATAGCAATGTTAAAACGAAGTAAACTGGATATAAAATCCCCAAACAGGCGAAAACCTACCAGTTTCCCCCCCTGTCTCTGCCACCTCCCTCCATGCCTGGCTCCTCCGGTTTGTATCCCGGTAAATAGTCTGGTCGTAAAGAACCGGGTGATTTGCTACCGTAATTTCTCGTTTGGAATATGAGGAAATTAACTGCGGTCTGGCTCTCCCAGCTTGCACGCGGTTTGATTGGCGAGCGCTTGTACTGGCGGGATTGCATAAACGGGATTTGATTGGCTGATGCCAGCTTCGAAAGCATCGGGAGAATCAAAAGTTGAACATTGCTCAACTTTTGATGCTCCGCTCCCCACAATGCAGTTCGGCGAAGATTCAAAATCTTCTACGTCACCCCATTCAAGTGAATGGGCGAAGCTTTGAAAGATGTTGTCCATGCCTGTGTGTGGACGGGCCGTTAGTGCCTTTTCTTGCAGAAAGCTGCAGGCCGGGTGCTGGGCAGCTCTACTCTCAGCGTTTCATCAATAAAACGCTCCAAGACTATTTTACACCTTTTTCTTCACTATAAGCACCGACCGGAACATTCTTGCTCTCACAAAAAAAAAATTCATTCTGTGCCATTTGGTGGAGTTTTAGTTTCTTCCTCTCTTCTTTTATGTTGTTGATTTATTTGTTCTTCTTTTTTCTACTTAAAAAATACCTTAATTTTCCTTTTCCTTCAGTTCTGTCTGTCTGTCTGTCTGTCAGGTTTATCCCCTCAGTTATTCCTCAGGAGTCTCAGTGATCAGTGGTGATAAGCGATCATTTAATCAACAAATCATAATTGATCACCTTTTATACCCAGAGGTATCTTCTGAACGTAAGAGTATTAACACCAAGGTGAAGAATGGCTCTGTAAACGTCCTGCAAAATATGAAGAAAACGTCCCTCATGTTCCATGTCTCCCCTTTAAATCTATCAAACATGTAGAAGTATAATTCACCTCTAAGCCATGCAGCCGGTTGAAGATCAGCCAGTGCAGATAAACACGGCGTATCGTAGTGTGGGCATAGATCTAAAACAGAGCAAGATAAAAATAAATGAAATGTTATGAAGGACTAAAATATTAAAAGCACTTAGAGCAAGTGAAGGCAGCTGAAAATATTTGTAAAGCCAAATTAGTAATTAGAGAACACACTTTAATAAAACATGTGCACTAATTATCTCTGGGTGAAGGAGGGCGGCTCGGAGGAGGCTCTCTGGATGTGAAGATAAGGATGTTTAGAAGTGAGAGCCTCAGAGACGCGGGTAATTAAGTCAGCGAAGTAAAAACCAAAGTTTATAAAAAGTGAAACTGCGACTTCCTGTCTCCGAGACTCATCAATGATGCAGGAGGAACATGAATATTACAGCACATCAGTGAGAGTAGGGACAGTCCTGAATTAAACATGGGTGCATCACGAAGTAAGGAAGAATATCACACACACACACACACACACACACACACACACACACACACACACACACACACACACACACACACACACACACACACACACACACACACACACACACACACACACACACACACACACACACACACACACACACACACACACACACACACACACACACACGCGCGCGCGCGCGCGCACACACACACACAATGGATTCAAATCTGTACCTAGACTAAGTTTGATCAGTTAACTAGTTCACTAACAAGGTCTAAAATATCTGTTCCAAAAGTTGTGTTGTGTTAAATATTAAACTAGTGAAGCTCGAAACGTGTGCTAGTTAACATGTATGACAGTGGCAGTCCTTCACTAGGTAACTAGTTAACATTTCACCCATAATAGATCGGTAGTTAACATTCAGAGCCTCACTAGTTGAGAGTTCAATAGTTGAGGAAACTCACGTCTGAATAGGGAATACATTCTCCTTAAAGCGTGTGTGTGTGTGTGTGTGTGTGTGTGTGTGTGTGTGTGTGTGTGTGTGTGTGTGTGTGTGTGTGTGTGTGTGTGTGTGTGTGTGTGTGTGTGTGTGTGTGTGTGTGTGTGTGTGTGTGTGTGTGTGTGTGTGTGTGTGTGTGTGTGTGTGTGTGTGTGTGTGTGTGTGTGTGTGTGTGTGTGTGTGTGTGTGTGTGTGTGTGTGTGTGTGTGTGTGTGTGTGTGTGTGTGTGTGTGTGTGTGGTTCAGGGACATGGATGTACATGTAATGAGGTGAACATTTGGAGTGTATTGAGTGGAGGGCCAGCTGCTGATGGGGGTGTACACGCCTCCCTGTGTTCCTACACGCTACCCCATGTTCTTTATTCGTCCTTTGTTTAAACCAGACGACTTCACGTTACACAACATCATTATAGAGTTTCACATTAAAGCAAAGAGAGAATTTAGGAAAAGTCCAAATAGTAAACACACCCACGCTAACGTTAGCCAAGTTGTGTCGACATTCTGAGCTATTGCTTTCAAAACCCAGTTCAAAATGCTTTACATGAGAAACTGATGCCATTTAAGAGACATAGCATGCATGCAAACACGTGATAAATCGCAGAGTACTTGTAATATATTTGTATATGTTGTATAAGTGTGTTAATCAAAGAGTTTTAAAAGACTCCCCCGTTTAGTTTTTAGCCTTCATTTAAAAAATGATCCAGATGTGCAGATTTAATATAAAATGTCTGTTATTTTTTAAGCAATGATTCCCTGATTTGATGAATAAATGAAGAAGCCTCTCCCGTGGTTCTTCAGGTTGTATGAGCTGTGTCTCAGGTCTCCAGCTGTGAGGGCTTCAGGTCTCAAACACGTTAAGGTCTTTGTTCTCCTCCAAAAATAAAAACGCCACTCACAGGTTTATATTTATCTCCAAAAGTAAATATATCTCTAGAGACAAACCGGAGGTCGCTGGTGGAGCGTCGCTCTGTAACCTGGAATACCTGAAACAAAATGTAATTATGCACAAACACTCCTCGCTATCAACGCTCTTCATTCAGCGCAGTGCTGCAATAACAGCTGGAGGTGGTGAATCTGAAACTATTTAAAATGTTATTGTTATGTACTTTAGGACTACAGTTATAATACAAATAAGAACAATAATTATATGTCTATATATAAGATTAATAATAAAGAAAACTGATAATGCGACACTTTTAACAACTAATCTGTTTTAAAAACAGCAGGAGAGCTAGCTATTGTTAGCTTTTAGCAGTGAGAAGTAAGCTGACAGTTAGCGATTATCTGTTAGCAGTTAGCAGTGAGAAGTTAGGTGACAGTTAGTTAACTTAGCGACTAGCTGTTAGTAGTTAGCTGTTAGCAGCTAGCAGTGAGAAGTTAGGTGACAGTTAGTTAACTTAGCGACTAGCTGTTAGTAGTTAGCTGTTAGCAGCTAGCAGTGAGAAGTTAGGTGACAGTTAGTTAACTTAGCGACTAGCTGTTAGTAGTTAGCTGTTAGCAGCTAGCAGTGAGAAGTTAGGTGACAGTTAGTTAACTTAGCAACTAGCTGTTAGTAGTTAGCTGTTAGCAGTTAACAGTGAGAAGTTAGGTGACAGTTAGTGAACTTATCGACTAGCTGTTAGTAGTTAGCTGTTAGCAGTTAACAGTGAGAAGTTAGCTGACAGTTAGTTGTTAGCGACTAACTGTTAGTAGTTAGCTGTTAGCAGTTAACAGTGAGAAGTTAGGTGACAGTTAGTGAACTTATCGACTAGCTGTTAGTAGTTAGCTGTTAGCAGCTAGCAGTGAGAAGTTAGCTGACAGTTAGTTGTTAGCGACTAGCTGTTAGCTGTTAGCTGACAGTTAGGTGTTGGCAGTTAGCTATTAGCTATTAGCGATCAGACAGGCAGACAGACAGACAGTCAGACAGACAGGCCCCTCCCCCTGTATGATGCGTTTCCTCTTCCTGTCTGTAAACTTCTGTGTCTGCATATTTTCTCTGTGCACATCATTACCATCAGAATAAAAAAAGGAACTATGAAAACGACCATCAGAACTATGACTTCCGGAGAACGCCCAAGGTAGAAACTTGCATGGTCACATGATGCACGCCGCCCAACCAATGAGCTCGCAGCGGACAGACACGCCCCCCCCCCCCGACCCCCCCACACCCAGAGATAGACTTTTAATATCCTGGAGGCTCGTCTTTCTCCATCTTTACCTTCCTTTGTCGTGACTCCTGCACACCCTCTATTTCCACTCAAACTCTTTGTTTTGATTTGCGGTTGCATCAGCGCTAACATGCACGTCCCTGATTGGTTGGTTGGTTGCAGTCACTTTGCATGTGCCACCACACCACGCCCCTCCCCCTTTATTTATTCAAGCTTCGGCTTTCAGTTTTCTTTCAGTTCAGCAGATCTTGAACTCTTTTGTTGTTGTTGCCCCCTCCCCCCGTGGTGGCGTGGGTGAGAGGGAGCATGGGGTCATTGAGGGAGGGGTCAGGGGTCATCGAGGGAGGGGTCTGAGGGTTCACTGCTAATAATGCCTTTCCTATGATGTGTGTTCTGTGGTGTTTTGTTCTGCTGTGTTTCTCAATCTCCTGCTCTACACCTATCGCTCTACACCTGACGTCGCTCTACACCTGTCGCTCTACACCTGTCGCTCTACACCTGACGCTCTACACCTGTCGCTCTACACCTGACGCTCTACACCTGACGCTCTACACCTATCGCTCTACACCTGTCGCTCTACACCTGACGCTCTACACCTGTCGCTCTACACCTGTCGCTCTACACCTATCGCTCTACACCTGATGCTCTACACCTGACGCTCTACACCTGTCGCTCTACACCTGTCGCTCTACACCTATCGCTCTACACCTGACGCTCTACACCTGTCGCTCTACACCTGTCGCTCTACACCTGTCGCTCTACACCTGTCGCTCTACACCTATCGCTCTACACCTGTCGCTCTACACCTGATGCTCTACACCTGTCGCTCTACACCTGACGCTCTACACCTGTCGCTCTACACCTGACGCTCTACACCTGTCGCTCTACACCTGTCGCTCTACACCTGTCGCTCTACACCTGTCGCTCTACACCTGACGTCGCTCTACACCTGTCGCTCTACACCTGTCGCTCTACACCTGTCGCTCTACACCTGACGCTCTACACCTGTCGCTCTACACCTGTCGCTCTACACCTGTCGCTCTACACCTATCGCTCTACACCTGACGTCGCTCTACACCTGACGTCGCTCTACACCTGTCGCTCTACACCTGACGCTCTACACCTGACGCTCTACACCTGTCGCTCTACACCTGACGCTCTACACCTGTCGCTCTACACCTGTCGCTCTACACCTATCGCTCTACACCTGATGCTCTACACCTGACGCTCTACACCTATCGCTCTACACCTGTCGCTCTACACCTATCGCTCTACACCTGATGCTCTACACCTGACGCTCTACACCTATCGCTCTACACCTGTCGCTCTACACCTGTCGCTCTACACCTGTCGCTCTACACCTGACGCTCTACACCTGTCGCTCTACACCTGTCGCTCTACACCTGTCGCTCTACACCTGATGCTCTACACCTATCGCTCTACACCTGTCGCTCTACACCTGACGCTCTACACCTATCGCTCTACACCTGTCGCTCTACACCTGACGCTCTACACCTGTCGCTCTACACCTATCGCTCTACACCTATCGCTCTACACCTGACGCTCTACACCTGTCGCTCTACACCTGACGCTCTACACCTGACGCTCTACACCTGACGCTCTACACCTGTCGCTCTACACCTGACGCTCTACACCTGTCGCTCTACACCTGACGCTCTACACCTGTCGCTCTACACCTGTCGCTCTACACCTGTCGCTCTACACCTGATGCTCTACACCTGTTGCTCTACACCTGACGCTCTACACCTGTCGCTCTACACCTGACGCTCTACACCTGTCGCTCTACACCTGACGCTCTACACCTGTCGCTCTACACCTGACGTCGCTCTACACCTGTCGCTCTACACCTGTCGCTCTACACCTGTCGCTCTACACCTGACGCTCTACACCTGTCGCTCTACACCTGTCGCTCTACACCTGTCGCTCTACACCTGATGCTCTACACCTATCGCTCTACACCTGTCGCTCTACACCTGACGCTCTACACCTATCGCTCTACACCTGTCGCTCTACACCTGACGCTCTACACCTGTCGCTCTACACCTGTCGCTCTACACCTGTCGCTCTACACCTGATGCTCTACACCTGTCGCTCTACACCTGACGCTCTACACCTGTCGCTCTACACCTATCGCTCTACACCTATCGCTCTACACCTGACGCTCTACACCTGACGCTCTACACCTGTCGCTCTACACCTGTCGCTCTACACCTGACGTCGCTCTACACCTGTCGCTCTACACCTGTCGCTCTACACCTGACGTCGCTCTACACCTGTCGCTCTACACCTGACGCTCTACACCTGACGCTCTACACCTGACGCTCTACACCTGTCGCTCTACACCTGACGTCGCTCTACACCTGTCGCTCTACACCTGTCGCTCTACACCTGACGCTCTACACCTGTCGCTCTACACCTGACGCTCTACACCTGACGCTCTACACCTGATGCTCTACACCTGACTCTCTACACCTGTCGCTCTACACCTGATGCTCTACACCTGACTCTCTACACCTGTCGCTCTACACCTGTCGCTCTACACCTGTCGCTCTACACCTGTCGCTCTACACCTGACGCTCTACACCTGACGCTCTACACCTGACGTCGCTCTACACCTGTCGCTCTACACCTGACGTCGCTCTACACCTGTCGCTCTACACCTGTCGCTCTACACCTGACGTCGCTCTACACCTGTCGCTCTACACCTGACGTCGCTCTACACCTGTCGCTCTACACCTGACGTCGCTCTACACCTGTCGCTCTACACCTGTCGCTCTACACCTGTCGCTCTACACCTGACGTCGCTCTACACCTGTCGCTCTACACCTGACGTCGCTCTACACCTGTCGCTCTACACCTGGTCCTGCAGGCGGAGAAGGTGCTGTCCTTCAGCCCGGAGACGAACCTGACGGCTCTGCTGCTGGAGGCCCGAGACCTGGAGGCTCGAGTCATCATCCTCTCTGCCAGGTGGGTGTTTGGGTACTTTCTGTTTGCGTAGTTTTGGTAGCAAAGCGTATTCTAAATAGAGAACCGCAGTGACGCCCTAAAACCCGGAAGTAAACTCCTTCCGGTTCCTTCGTCTAAAACCAAAGCAATTTCTCCATAGGGTTTTGGAAAATAGCTCGAAACAAGGTCTGAGGTTGAAGAGACATTAAAGAGACGGATCGCGTTTTGTTCAGCCGGATAATCTCCACGTGTCTACCCTACTTTTATCATTTTTGAATCTTAAATCTAGTCGCCAGAAGCAACATGCTAACGTTATGCTATAAAGGAGCTACAGCAGGGTCGCTGCTTCAACGTCACGCCGACTTCAGATCCAGATTCAAACTACAGATTCTAGATGGAACGAGTTGAAGCGTTTGTTGGAACACTTTGCAGGAGGCAGGGACTGGCTTTCAAGCAGAACAGAAACTAACTTAGAGTGTTCACGTGTTCGGCGTAATGACGTACAACGGCCTCCACGACTTCTGTAGTCCTATTCGAACAAAACGTAACCCGTCTCTTCAGTGCGTCTCAACCTCAGACCTTAGTTCAGATAGTTTCCCAACCCTATGGAGAGATCCCATTGCTTGTTGTCGAAGGAACCGGCAGTGGTACAAATGCTAACTTACTTCCGGGTTTTAGGACGTGTCACTGCGGTTCTCTATAGACATCTGTGTAACAACACGTGACCCACTTTAAACGCATCTCCAACGTCTCGCTTACAACTCGCTTAGGTCTTGCTCACATCTACCTACTGTCACGGCAAATATCTCACTAACATTCTGCTAAGAACCTGGTCCACCGAGACCTGCTCGGCCCTGCCACCCAGGTCCACCACCAAGTGCTTCCCCCCGTGTTCCAAGACTCGGAAAGGCTCGTCTTCAGGGGTCTGCAGGGGAACACCGGCGTGCCGTGCTGAGCAGTGGGGATCGGAGCAAAGGCCTTAGCGGTGTCCTGCAGGAAAGTGTGCTGGGCGCTCGCCGACCAGAGGGCCAATGTGTTGGGGAGGAAATCCCCTGAAACCCGCAGCGGCTGACCGTAGACCATCTCAGCCGTGGAGCACTGCAGATCTTCCTTTGGTGCGGTCCTAATGCCCAGCATAACCCAAGGCAGCTTGTCGATCCATTACCGTCCGTTAGGCTGGCCCTGAGGGGCTCGCAGAGGCTGCTGGCCTGAAGCTGATAAGCGGTTGTCTGGTGGAGCTTAACCCCCAAACCCCCGGCCACGGCATTACAAAGCTTGGACGTGAACTGCAAACCACACACCCATGTCGCAATGAAGGCCCGGGCTATGTCTCTTATGCTAACGTATAGCTTACGTCTCTCATGCTAACGTTTAGCTCACGTCTCTCATGCTAACGTTGAGCTCACGTCTCACATGCTAACGTTGAGCTCACGTCTCACATGCTAACGTTTAGCTCACGTCTCTCATGCTAACGTTTAGCTTACGTCTCTCATGCTAACATTTAGCTTACGTCTCACATTCTAACGTTGAGCTCACGTCTCACATGCTAACGTTTAGCTCACGTCTCTCATGCCAACGTTTAGCTTGCGTCTCTCATGCTAACATTTAGCTTACGTCTCTCATGTTAACGTTTAGCTCACGTCTCTCATGCTAACGTTTAGCTTACGTCTCACATGCTAACGTTTAGCTCACGTCTCACATGCTAACGTTTAGCTCACGTCTCTCATGCCTACGTTTAGCTTACGTCTCTCATGCTAACGTTTAGCTCACGTCTCACATGCTAACGTTTAGCTTACGTCTCTCATGCTAACGTTTAGCTCACGTCTCTCATGCTAACGTTTAGCTTACGTCTCACATGCTAACGTTGAGCTCACGTCTCACATGCTAACGTTGAGCTCACGTCTCACATGCTAACGTTTAGCTCACGTCTCTCATGCTAACGTTTAGCTTACGTCTCTCATGCTAATGTTTAGCTTACGTCTCACATTCTAACGTTTAGCTCACGTCTCTCATGCCAACGTTTAGCTTGCGTCTCTCATGCTAACATTTAGCTTACGTCTCTCATGTTAACGTTTAGCTCACGTCTCTCATGCTAACGTTTAGCTTACGTCTCACATGCTAACGTTTAGCTCACGTCTCACATGCTAACGTTTAGCTCACGTCTCACATGCTAACGTTTAGCTCACGTCTCTCATGCTAGCGTTAAGCTAACGCCTGCTAACGCCCCACAGTGAGGACGAGGCAGCCGCCGTGTACAAAGCGGCGCGGCAGCTGAACATGACGGGATCAGGATACGTTTGGATGGTCGGAGAGCGAGAGATGACCGGGAAGGCTCTGAGCGAGGCTCCTGACGGTACTCTTCCTCCTCCTCCTCCTCTTCATCACATCCTCCTCTTCATCACATCCTCCTGCTCCTCCTCTTCATCACCTACTTCTTTAGCACTATATCACCTCCTCTTCATCGCCTCTTCATCACTTCTTCATGATCACCTCCTCCTCTTCATCACCTCCTCTTCATCACCTACTCCTTTAGCACTATATCACCTCCTCTTCATCGCCTCTTCATCACTTCTTCATGATCACCTCCTCCTCTTCATCACCTCCTCTTCATCACCTACTCCTTTAGCACTATATCACCTCCTCTTCATCACCTCTTCATCACTTCTTCATGATCACCTCCTCCTCTTCATCACCTCCTCCCCCTCTTCCTCCCCTCTTCATCACCTCCTCCTCCCCTTTTCATCACCTCCTCCTCTTCATCACCTCCCCTCTTCATCAGCTCCTCCTCCCCTTCCTCCCCTCTTCATCACCTCCTCCTCCTCTTCCCCCCCTCTTCATCCTCCCCTCTTCATCACCTCCTCTTCATCACCTCCCCTCTTCATCAGCTCCTCCTCCCCTTCCTCCCCTCTTCATCACCTCCTCCTCCTCTTCCCCCCCTCTTCATCCTCCCCTCTTCATCACCCTCCTCTTCATCCCCTCCCCTCTTCATCAACTCCTCCTCCTCTTCATCACCTCCTCCTCTTCATCCTCCCCTCTTCATCACCTCCCCTCTTCATCACCTCCTCCTCCTCTTCCCCCCCTCTTCATCCTCCCCTCTTCATCACCTCCTCTTCATCACCTCCCCTCTTCATCAACTCCTCCTCCTCTTCCTCCCCTCTTCATCACCTCCTCCTCTTCATCCTCCCCTTTTCATCACTTCCCCTCTTCATCACCTCCCCTCTTCATCAGCTCCTCCTCCTCTTCCTCCCCTCTTCATCACCTCCCCTCTTCATCAACTCCTCCTCCTCTCCCTCCCCTCTTCATCACCTCTCCTCTTCATCCTCCTCCTCGTAATCACTCCTCTTCCTCTGGAAGTCTCTTCCTCTTCCTCACCTCTCTGGAAGTCTCTTCATCTTCCTCTCCTCTTCCTCACCTCTCTGGAAGTCTCTTCCTCTCCTCTTCCTCACCTCTCTGGAAGTCTCTTCCTCTTCCTCTCCTCTTCCTCACCTCTCTGGAAGTCTCTTCCTCACCTCTCTGGAAGTCTCTTCCTCTCCTCTTCCTCAACTCTCTGGAAGTCTCTTCCTCTTCCTCTCCTCTTCCTCACCTCTCTGGAAGTCTCTCTCTTCCTCTCCTCTTCCTCACCTCTCTGGAAGTCTCTTCCTCTTCCTCACCTCTCTGGAAGTCTCTCTCTTCCTCTCTCTTCCTCACCTCTCTGGAAGTCTCTCTCTTCCTCTCCTCTTCCTCACCTCTCTGGAAGTCTCTTCCTCTTCCTCTCCTCTTCCTCACCTCTCTGGAAGTCTCTCTCTTCCTCTCCTCTTCCTCACCTCTCTGGAAGTCTCTTCCTCTTCCTCACCTCTCTGGAAGTCTCTTCCTCTTCCTCTCCTCTTCCTCTCCTCTCTGGAAGTCTATCTCTTCCTCTCCTCTTCCTCACCTCTCTGGAAGTCTCTCTCTTCCTCTCCTCTTCCTCACCTCTCTGGAAGTCTCTTCCTCTTCCTCTCCTCTTCCTCACCTCTCTGGAAGTCTCTCTCTTCCTCTCCTCTTCCTCACCTCTCTGGAAGTCTCTTCCTCTTCCTCTCCTCTTCCTCACCTCTCTGGAAGTCTCTTCCTCTTCCTCACCTCTCTGGAAGTCTCTTCCTCTTCCTCTCCTCTTCCTCACCTCTCTGGAAGTCTCTCTCTTCCTCTCCTCTTCCTCACCTCTCTGGAAGTCTCTCTCTTCCTCTCTCTCGGCTCTGCTTCCATCCAACATCAGAGATATTTTTCAAACAAAGTCTTTCTAAAAACTCAGATCCAGGTCAGTGAAGTCGTGAGGAAGAGGAGCTGAGATCTTCATCAGTCGCACCATATCCTGCAGATAAAGCTGATCAAAGTTGCTCTCTGTGGTTTCTGCAGCGAGAGCCTTCACATACATCACCTCTAAAGGACTCTTTAAAGTAGAGACACTGCATACTGATATACACCTGAACATCAGCAGGAGAGGACTCTTTAAAGTAGAGACACTACATGCTGATATACACCTGAACATCAGCAGGAGAGGACTCTTTAAAGTAGAGACACTACATACTGATATACACCTGAACATCAGCAGGAGAGGACTCTTTAAAGTAGAGACACTACATACTGATATACACCTGAACATCAGCAGGAGAGGACTCTTTAAAGTAGAGACACTACATACTGATATACACCTGAACATCAGCAGGAGAGGACTCTTTAAAGTAGAGACACTACGTACTGATATACACCTGAACATCAGCAGGAGAGGACTCTTTAAAGTAGAGACACTACATACTGATATACACCTGAACATCAGCAGGAGAGGACTCTTTAAAGTAGAGACACTACATACTGATATACACCTGAACATCAGCAGGAGAGGACTCTTTAAAGTAGAGACACTACGTACTGATATACACCTGGACATCAGCAGGAGAGGACTCTTTAAAGTAGAGCCACTACACACTGATATACACCTGAACATCAGCAGGAGAGGACTTTTTAAAATAGAGACACTACATACTGATATACACCTGAACATCAGCAGGAGAGGACTCTTTAAAGTAGAGACACGACACACTGATATACACCTGAACATCAGAGGAGAGGACTCTTTAAAGTAGAGGCGTCCCAGCCCCCGGCGGAGACCTTGAGGTTCTGATCTGATTGATAAGCGCGTGCTCGCGGAGCCGTTGGATGGAAACATGGCCGCCTCTCTGTCTGTCTGTCGTGCTGCAGGTCTCTGATGAAGGAAGCCTCTCCTCCTCATCACAGTAGTTTCTGCTCAGCGTCCTGGTCGTGTTTCTCTGGTTTTTCTCTAACTGCTGGTTGAACGTTTAAACATCTGCGACAGATCAAAAGAGACGTGTTTAAAGGTTCCTAACCACTGTTTCTTTCTGGCTCATTGTAACTGTGTGGCTTTAAATGTGTCTAACATCTTTTTGTTTGTTTCATTTTCTATAGTGTGTGTCCGCCCGCCCGTCTGCTCGTTCTCACGTACACTATAACATGTGTTGGGGGGGGTGGGATATTCGGGGGTCGAGGGGGGGTTTGGGTGGGTTTAAAAACTGCTAATGTTGCTACGGTTACCATGACGTGTGTCTGAACAAACACTGGTAAGATGCCGCCGCTGCTTCCCGTTTCCTGCTTGATGATCTGCCCCTATGCCATTGGCCGATAGAGTTCCCGCCCACTGGGAGTAGGGAGGGGGCGGGGCTTATTGAGTCAGCTGATCACTCGGGCAGCCAGATGACGTCAACACGCTGATATGGCTAAACGTATGTGGACACCAAGATAGCCTTGAGTAGATATGGTGCGTTCAGGCTCTCCTGGGATATTCCTGAGGTTTTTCTCCGACTTGGTTTGTTCATGAAGATACTATTAATATACTATATATGTAGTTGAGTCAGTATCGTCCAAAAGATTAATAGCTTATCTACTATTTTCAAAGAAGTCTTAATTCACGGTCACATTCTTTTGATATTTCACGAGTAAAACATCTTGGAATAGTTTTTGTAAATTGGAATAACCCTTTAATTGTCAAGCTAATATTAAGCGAAAGGTTTTAATGTTCGCTTTATTTAATTTTCTGTATATTAATTGATTTACTGTAATTTAATATAATCTGCCTATTAGGTCGATGAAAGGACGATTATTAGCTAACTTTACTCTACGAGTAATAGCTAGCTTCAGGGCTAACAGCGCTAGCTTGTGGTTTAAGCAGAACATGTTAGCTTGTTGTTCTGTTCCCAGTCATTTCTATGGGGAATGCTAACAGTATTAGCCAGCTATTGTAAGTGTCTTCATTAGTCAACATTAGCCAGCTGTCAGTTAGTGGAAAACTGTGGACGTTCTATCAAAGGCTGCACTTTCACTACAGTTATTTAGATATAGAGATGTCCACATACTTTTGGCCATGTAAGACCCTCCATAGCTGTACATTGGATCTGCAGGAGAGCCTTTGGCCGCTGTTTGAAGACTTCCTGTGACATAATGTTGGAGTTAAATTAAACGTGGTCCACGTTGACCCTCAGGTGCGTCCCTCAGGTGCGTCCCTCTGGCTGCTGGGTGATCTGCTCCCCGCTCTGACCCCTTTCTGTTTCAGAAAACCTCCTCACCAGCTGCTGCACTCTTAGAAATGATGTGTAATTTCTCTACACATCCCTGTCCCTTCCCGTAACTCCAGATGTGTCCAAAGATTATCCATCATGTTCTTAAAAGTGTGGCAAAACAGCACTCTGAAAATAATCCTCAGCTGTTCTGTCTCTGCCAGAGAAGTTTGGGGTTTCTTCTTAGGGAAACCGTCTCAGATTAAAGACGTGTTTATTATTGAACCTGGTTTCCTTATCCACAGAGAAGACAACGTGAGAGGAGATTGAGTTTGAAATATCATCAGAAAATAGGACTTTGATTTTCATGAAAAACCCTTTTCTCAGAGGACCCTTTATTATTTGGACTCTAAGTTTAGAAATTCCTCACTTCTTTCTTATTGACATCAGAACATAAGTTTGACTCATAATTAATAACCCAACATCGACTATCTATATGCAGTGTAAGAGTTTTGGCTCAAATTATTACCATTAAGAACCAGAAACACACAAAATATGTGTTTATTAATAAATTCCTTGCCATGTTTAATAATCAAAACTATTATTTTAACACAGTTCCTTATCGGTAACAGTCTGGATCTCAGGAACACCAGCTTACCAGTTAAAATGAAACTAGAAAGGACCATGACCTCCGCCAAGGCCGTTTCCATATATTTAAAATGATGCTAGTATGCGCACCGTGATTCGTCCACCACCACCTCCCTGAGCTCTGTACAGGTGTGTGAAGACCTCTAAATAATGAGCTCTGAAGAGTGGGTGAACATTACAACATGAACACTCGTACCTGACGTAGAATTCAACAGTAAACTGCGAGCGTCACGGGTGTACCACTAACAGACCTGAAGTCTTCTCAGAGGTATTTCTGCTGCTGTGTGATGGCTTGCATCAGATCCTACAGGTGTTCCTGTTATTGTGTCCACCCCCTGCTCTCTGAAACGATTCCCTGAAAAGAAACCTAAGAAGCAGTACTGTGACGTTATGGATTTTTCTTTACCAGACACTTGTCCCATTATGAGGAAAAGGTTTCTGCATTTGATGCTTCAGCTAACGGACAACCGTCTGCTAGCACCGTTAGCATTCCTCTGTGCCACGGGAACACGTTAACTTAATTCAGAATCAGTTTTTAACTGCAATAACCAGTTCTACTCTTTAACTTAAGAAAGGTAGCTTATCCTGTCTTCGTGGTTGAAGGGGGCAGGAATGCTTCTGCAGTGCTTCAGTTTCAGTTAGCAGCTGAAACTGTGCTAATGTTAGCTAGCTGTTCTCTATTTGATGGCTGAATATTATCTGCTCAGAAGGCACTAGCTAGCTACACTGCTAACAGCACTAGCTAGCTACACTGCTAACAGCACTAGCTAGCTACACTGCTAACAGCACTAGCTAGCTACACTGCTAACAGCACTAGCTAGCTACACTGCTAACAGCACTAGCTAGCTACACTGCT
The DNA here is from genome assembly GCF_902827115.2 of Pseudochaenichthys georgianus. Taxonomy (NCBI): domain Eukaryota; kingdom Metazoa; phylum Chordata; class Actinopteri; order Perciformes; family Channichthyidae; genus Pseudochaenichthys; species Pseudochaenichthys georgianus. Next base: position 4,739 of record NW_027262220.1, on the reverse strand, counting down.
AACAGCACTATCTAGTGCCTTCTGCAGTTCTCAGTGTTTTCATGAGTAAATATATGCTAGATGTTCCTGGCAGTTTCATTAGGGAATGCTAATGGTGTTAGCGTGCTGTTCTCAGTTAGCTGGAGCGCAGATGTAGACACTTTTCGTTGCAGTGTGACGAGTTTCTACTGAAGGAAATCACCAGGCACAGTTCATAACGTCCCAGTGAGGCTTTTCTCTTTCCTTAGACAAACGGCTGTGATTCTCAGAGTGAACTCCCAGCATGCAGTTTGGTGGTACTGAACAATGACCTGACGCCTGAAGCCCTGAGAGTGTGTGTGTGTGTGTGTGTGTGTTTGAATTACACTGAAGCACTCCTTTAGTTACATCTATAAGATTAGTTAAACTGTGTGTGCGAGTTAATTAGCCGTATGAATGAGGGCAGTTTCCAGTCTGCAGCCCGCTTTCTGCTGTGTGTGTAACCTCTCCTTTGTGTGTGTGTGTGTGTGTGTGTGTGTGTGTGTGTGTGTGTGTGTGTCTGTATGTGTGTGTGTGTGTGTGTGTGTGTCTGTATGTATGTGTGTGTGTGTGTGTGTGTGTGTCTGTCTGTCTGTCTCTGTGTGTGTGTGTGTGTGTGTGTGTGTGTGTCTGTGTGTGCGTGTCTGTGTGTGTGTGTGTGTGTGTGTGTGTCTGTGTGTGTGTGTGTGTATGTGTGTGTGTGGTACAGGCCTGCTGGGCCTCCAGCTGATTAACGGTAAGAATGAGTCGGCTCACATCGCGGACGCGGTGGCGGTCGTGGCTCAGTCGCTGCAGGAGCTGTTTGAGAAGGAGAACATCACGGAGCCTCCGAGGGGCTGCGTGGGAAACACCAACATCTGGAGGACCGGGCCGCTCTTCAAACGGTCAGTATCAACGCTGATCCAGGTGAAAGGTCAACTAAGGGATGAGGTACGCCTATTACTAGACTCCTGGTACTCCTGGTACTAGGATCCTTCATTTAACCCATCCTGTTCCCGCAGAGGGGAACAGGATGGGTCAAATGTCACTGTGCTGTGTGCTCTGCATGTGTGACCATTAAAGAGGGTTTCCTCCCTCCCAATTCTATTCTAGGATGTTATCAGATCTGTATCTTCTTCTGTTGACTTCAGATCTCAGTCGGGGTTCTTCCTGTGTTGTTCTGAACGTAAAGAAGCCCTGAGAAACAAACATCTATGATTCTTACACGTTTAGTTCAGCAGGATAATCTCCACATATTAACACCACTTTATGATTTCTGAAGTAAACGTTGGGCTATAAAGGAACTACAGCACGGTCACATGACTTCACGTCACCAACGCTAAGCTAAAGGAGGCTAATGTTGAGCTATAATGGAACTATAGCACGGTCACATGACTTCACGTCACCACCGCTAAGCTAAAGGAGGCTAATGTTGAGCTATAATGGAACTACAGCACGGTCACATGACTTCACGTCACCACCGCTAAGCTAAAGGTGGCTAATGTTGGGCTATAAAGGAACTACAGCACAGTCACATGACTTCACGTCACCACCGCTAAGCTAAAGGTGGCTAATGTTGGGCTATAAAGGAACTACAGCACGGTCACATGATTTCACGTCACCACCGCTAAGCTAAAAGAGGCTAATGTTGGGCTATAAAGGAACTACAGCACGGTCACATGACTTCACGTCTCCACCGCTAAGCTAAAGGAGGCTAATGTTGGGCTATAAAGGAACTACAGCACAGTCACATGACTTCACGTCACCACCGCTAAGCTAAAGGTGGCTAATGTTGGGCTATAAAGGAACTACAGCACGGTCACATGACTTCACGTCACCACCGCTAAGCTAAAGGAGGCTAATGTTGAGCTATAATGGAACTATAGCACGGTCACATGACTTCACGTCACCACCGCTAAGCTAAAGGAGGCTAATGTTGGGCTATAAAGGAACTACAGCTCGGTCACATGACTTCACATCACCACCGCTAAGCTAAAGGTGGCTAATGTTGGGCTATAAAGGAACTACAGCACGGTCACATGATTTCACGTCACCACCGCTAAGCTAAAGGAGGCTAATGTTGGGCTATAAAGGAACTACAGCACGGTCACATGATTTCACGTCACCACCGCTAAGCTAAAGGTGGCTAATGTTGGGCTATAAAGGAACTACAGCACGGTCACATGATTTCACGTCACCACCGCTAAGCTAAAGGAGGCTAATGTTGGGCTATAAAGGAACTACAGCACGGTCACATGACTTCACGTCACCACCGCTAAGCTAAAGGAGGCTAATGTTGGGCTATAAAGGAACTACAGCACGGTCACATGACTTCACGTCACCAACGCTAAGCTAAAGGTGGCTAATGTTGGGCTATAAAGGAACTACAGCACGGTCACATGATTTCACGTCACCACCGCTAAGCTAAAAGAGGCTAATGTTGGGCTATAAAGGAACTACAGCACGGTCACATGACTTCACGTCTCCACCGCTAAGCTAAAGGAGGCTAATGTTGGGCTATAAAGGAGGCTGTGGCGCAGTGGACAGTGTGCATTGGTGTTCGGATCAGGGGGTCACAGGTTCAAACCCCACTGCAGTCAGCATGTCGTTGTGTCCCTGAGACTCTTCACCCCAAAGTGCTCCTGTGAGGATTGCCCACAGTATTGAGTATGTAAGTCGCTTTGGATAAAAGCGTCTAACAAGTAATGTAATCTAACTACAGCACGGTCCAACCGACTCTCACGGCATTTCGTGTTATAGTCACGACATCTAATCTATTGATTCGTGTTCACCAACACAGACTTTTTTGTAGTCTGTGAAGAAAAGAAATGTCTCAGAGCCTCAGGATACTGAAATCTGTATTTTTTTAAATCTTTTTTTCCTTCTAATTTGTTATTCTTTTCTAAATGACACACTGTTATTTACTCACCAATAACACACAATTATCCTTGTTTTTATTTACTGGTTTAATTCCATAATCTCGGGCTTTGTTGGCATCCGTCAGGAACTGAATTTCAAAATAAAAATAACCGGAAAAGAATAACAAATTGGAAGGAAAAAAAGATTTGACAAATACAGATTTCAGTATTCTGAGGCTCTGAGCATTTATTTTCCTCACAGACGACAAAAAAGTCCAACATTATAAGATTTAAAATAAAAACAATAATCTGGCCACTTTCCACACACTCTCAAGGAGGCGAGAGTAAACCCTCTCCTGAAGAAACCCACTCTCAACCCGTCTGATGTTATAAACTACAGGCCTGTCTCTCTCCTCCCGTTCCTGTCTTTAGACACCTCTCCTGCTCTCTCCATCAGAACCACCTTCTGGATCCGCACCAGTCTGGTTTCAAGGCAGGTCGCTCCACAGAAACTGGCCTCCTTGCTGTCTCTGAGGAACTGCACACGGCTAAAGCAGCCTCCCTCTCCTCTGTCCTCATCCTGTTGGACCTGTCTGCTGCATTCGACACGGTGAACCATCAGATCCTCCTTCGCACTCTCCAAGAACTTGGAGTTTCAGGCTCTGCACTTTCCCTCCTCACCTCATTCCTCAAAGACCGCACCTACAGGGTCACTTGGAGAGGGTCTGAGTCCGACCCTTGTCAATTAACTACAGGGGTCCCTCAGGGCTCTGTTCTCGGTCCCCTCCTCTTCTCCTTGTACACAAACTCGCTCGGATCAGTCATTAGCCCGCACGGTTTTTCATACCACTGCTACGCTGACGACACCCAATGAGTCCTGCCCTTCCCCCGCTCAGAGACCCAGGTCGTCGCTCGCATCTCTGCTCGTCCAGCTGACATCGCTCAGTGGATGTCCGCTCACCACCTCAAGCTCAACCTTGACAAAACTGAACTGCTTTTCCTTCCGGAAAAGATTGTCCCTCTCTTGACCTGACTATCAACATCGGCCCCTCTGTTGTCTCCCTGACTCAGACTGCAAGGACTCTGGGTGGGACCCTGGATAACAACCTGTCCTTCACTGCAAACATCGCTGCTACAACCCGCTGCTGCAGATACACGCTCTACAGCATCAGGAGGACGCGTCCCCAGCTGACCCAGAGAGCCACGCAGGTTCTGGTCCAGGCTCTCGTCAGCTCACGCCTAGACTACTGCAACTCCCTCCTGGCTGGTCTGCCTGCATGTGCCCTCCGACCTCTGCAGCTCATCCAGAATGCAGCGGCTCGTCTGGTCTTCAACCTTCCTGAATGTTCCCACACCACGCCGCTCCTCCGCTCCCTCCACTGGCTTCCGGTAACTGCTAGAATCCACTTCCAGACCCTGGTACTTGCGTACCATGCTGCGAATGGATCTGGCCCTTCTTACATCCAGGACTCCCCATTGACATCAGGACCGCAGAAAGCTCACACACCTTCCAGACTGAAACTCATCTCTTTCGACTCCACCTCGAGGATAGAATGACTAACAAAGAACTGCTAACAAAGCACTTATATACTAACAAAGGACTGGCTCCTCTAAAGCCAGCTGAGTAGCACTTGAAACGCTTGGCTCTATGAAACCTGATGTACTTTATGATTCTGTTTTCTTCAAGGTTGTGTCTTCCTGGTCGAAGAACACATTACCAGTAGAAATACATTGCTTTTAAAATCGTTCTGTGTGACACGAAAAAAAGGGGGAAATGGTTTTGGTGAACACGAATCAATAGATTACATGTCGTGACTATAACACGACATGCCGTGAGGCTGGGTTGGCCGGTCACATGACTTCACGTCTCCACCGCTAAATGGCTGCATTTGATCGGTTTTGTGA